>NW_026729142.1:0-176731 GCF_030272615.1 Cryptomeria japonica
GCATTGAAAGCCCCAATTTTTAAACATCGAAATCAGTGTTTGGAGGCACAACAAGGTTTCAAGATGCAAGTCTCGATTCTAGAGTCAATAGCGTTAAAATCTGATTTTGGTGCACATCGTGCTCTTCGATCCTCATTTCGAAGCTTGTGCCTCGAAAGCCCCGGTTTCAGAGCATCAAAATCAATGTTTTTTGGCACAACAAGGTTTCATGATGCAAGCCTCGATTCTAGAGCCAGTAGAATCAAAATTCAATTTTGATTTACATTGTTCTCTTAGAACCCTGTTTTAGAAATTGTGCCTCAAAAGCCCCAGTTTTGGAGCATCAAAATCAATGTTTGGAGGCACAATAAGGTTTCAAGATGCAAGTCCTGATTCTAGAGCCGGTAGCATCAAAATTTGATTTTTAGGCACATCATGCTCTTAGAACCTTGTTTTGGAGCTTATGCCTTAAAATATTTGGTTTCAAGATAGAAGTCTTGATTCTCAAGCTGATAGCGTCAAAACATGATTTTGACAAACATCATGTTCTTAGAACCTCATTTCGGAAGTTGTGCCTCAAAAGCCTCGTTTTTGGAGCATAAAAATTAGTGTTTGGAGGCACAACAAGGTTTCAAGACACAAGTCCCAATTCCAGAGTCGGTAGCATCAAAATACAATTTTGATATACATTGTGTTGTTTGAACCTCATTTCGGAGCTTGTGCCTTGAAAGCCCTGATTTTGGGAAATAAAAATCACTGTTTCGAGGCACAAAAAAGTTTCAAGAGGCAAGTTCCTATTTCGGAGCGTCAAAATTCCATTTTGACGCACATCATTCTGTTAGAAGCTCATTTTGGAACTTGTGTCTTGAAAGACCCAGTTTTGGAGCGTCAAAATCAATGTTTCGAGGCACAACAAGGTATGAAGATGCAAGCCCCGATTCTAGAGCCAGTAGTATCCAAATTAAATTTTGATGCACATTGTGCTCTTAGAACCCTATTATAGAAATTGTGCATCAAAAGCCCAGTTTTGGAGCATCAAAATCGATATTTGGAGGAACAAGGTTTCAAGATGCAAGTCTTGATTCTGGCGCCGGTAGCGTCAAAATTTGATTTTGACACACATCGTGCTCTTAGAACCTTGTTTTAGAGGTTATGCCTCAAAATCTATGGTTTCGACGTATCGAAATTGGTGTTTGGAGGCAGAACAAGTTTTCAAGACACAAGTCCCTATTTCAGAGCCTATAGTGTCAAAATGTTATTTTGAGGCTCTTAAAACCTCATTTGGGAGGGTGTGGCTCGAAGGCTCCAGTTTCAAAACATCAAAATTAATGTTTAAAGGCACAACAAGGTTTCAAGACACAAGTCCCGATTCTCAAGCTCATAGCATCTAAACACGATTCTGACAAACATGGTGTTCTTAAAACCTGATTTCAAAGGTTGTGCCTCAAAATTCTCATTTTTGGAGCATAAAAATTAGTGTTTGGAGGCAAAATAAGGTTTCAAGGAACAAGTCCCAATTCTAGAGTCGGCAGCGTCAAAACGTAATTTTGATGTACATCGTGCTCTTAGAACCTATTGATTTTGATGCACATCGTGTTCTTAGAATGTTTTGGAGCTTATGCATAAAAATCTTCGGTTTCAAAGCATCAAAATTGGTGTTTGGAGGCACAACAATATTTCAAGATGCATGTCCCGATTCTAGAGTCAATAGCGTTAAAATCTGATTTTGGTGCACATCGTGCTCTTCGAACCTCATTTCGAAGCTTGTGCCTCGAAAGCCCCAGTTTCAGAGAAACAAAATCAGTGTTTTTTGGCACAACAAGGTTCCAAGATGCAAGCCCTGATTCTAGAGCTAGTAGAATCAAAATTCAATTTTGATTTACATTGTTCTGTTAGAACCCTCTTTTAGAAATTGTGCCTCAAAAGCCCCAGTTTTGGAGCATCAAAATCAATGTTTGGAGGCACAACAAGGTTTCAAGATGCAAGTCTTGATTCTGGAGCCGGTAGCATCAAAATTTGATTTTTACGCACATCGTGCTCTTAGAACCTTGTTTTGGAGCTTATGCCTCAGAATATTTGATTTCGAAGCATGAAAATTGTTGTTTGGAGGCACAACAAGCTTTCAATAGGCAAGTCCCTGTTCTGGAGCCTGTAGTGTCAAAAAGTGATTTTGATGCACATAATGCTCTTAGAACCTCGTTTCGGAGCGTGTGGCTCCAAAGCTCCATTTTCAAAACATCAAAATCAATGTTTAAAGGCACAACAAGGTTTCAAGATAGAAGTCTTGATTCTCAAGCTGATAGTGTCAAAACACGATTTTGACAAACATGATGTTCTTAGAACCTCATTTCGAAGGTTGTGCCTCAAAAGCCTCATTTTTGGAGCATAAAAATTTGTGTTTGGAGGCACAACAAGGTTTCAAGACACAAGTCCCAATTCCAGAGTCAGTAGCATCAAAATTCAATTTTGATGTACATCGTGCTCTTTGAACATCATTTCGGAGCTTGTGCCTTGAAAGCCCTGATTTTGGGACATAACAATCACTGTTTGGAGGCATAAAAAGGTTTCTAGAAGCAAGTCCCTATTCCGGAGCATCAAAATTCTATTTTGACGCACATCATTCTCTTAGAAGCTCATTTCAGAACTTCTGTCTCGAAAGAGGAGCATCAAAATCAATGTTTCGAGGCACAACAAGGTTTCAAGATGCAAGGCCCGATTCTAGAGCCAGTAGCATCCAAATTCAATTTTGATGCACATTGCGCTCTTAGAACACTATTTTAGAAATTGTGCCTCAAAAGCCCAGTTTTGGAGCATCAAAATCGATATTTTGAGGAACAACAAGCTTTCAAGATGCAAGTCTTGATTCTGGAGCCGGTAGCATCAAAATTTGATATTGATGCACATCGTGCTCTTAGAACCTTGTTTTAGAGGTTATGCCTCAAAATCTCTGGTTTCGATGCTTCGAAATTGGTGTTTGGAGGCAGAACAAGCTTTCAAGACACAAGTCCCTATTTCAGAGCCTGTAGTGTCAAAACGTTATTTTGAGGCACATCATGCTCTTAAAACCTCATTTCGGAGCGTGTGGCTTGAAAGCTCCAGTTTCAAAACATCAAAATCAATGTTTAAAGGCACAACAAGGTTTCAAGACACAAGTCCTGATTCTGGAGCCGATAGCGTCAAAATTTGATTTTGACGCACATCGTGTTCTTAGAACCTTGTTTTGGAGCTTATGCCTCAAAATCTTCAGTTTCGAAGCCTCAAAATTGGTGTTTGGAGGTACAACAAGCTTTCAAGACGCAAGTCCCTATTCCAGAGCCTGTAGTGTCAAAACATGATTTTGATGCACATCGTGCTCTTAGAACATCGTTTGAGAGCCTGTGGCTCGAAAGCTCCCATTTCAAAAACATCAAAATCAATGTTAAAAGGCACAACAAGGTTTCAAGACACAAGTACCGATTCTCAAGTTGATAGCGTCAAAACACAATTTTGACAAACATGGTGTTCTTAGAACCTCATTTCAGAGGTTGTACTTCAAAAGCCTCATTTTTGGAGCATAAAAATTAGTGCCTTGAAAGCCCTAATTTTGGAACATCAAAATCAACTTTTCAAGAAGCAAGTCCCTATTCTGGAGCCTGTAGCATCAAAATTCCATTTTAACGTACATCATTCACTTAGAAGATCATTTCGGAGCTTGTGCCTCGAAAGACGTAGTTTTGGAGCATCAAAATTAATGTTTGGAGGCACAACCAAGTTTCAATATTCAAGTCTCGATTCTAGTGTCAATAGCATCAAAATCTGATTTTAGCACACATCGTGCTCTTGGAACCTCATTTCAAAGCTTGTGCCTCGAAAGCCCCAGTTTCAGAGCATCAAAATTAGTGTTTTGAGGCACAACAAGGTTTCAAGATGCAAGCCCCGATTCTAGAGCCAGTAGCATCAAAATTCAATTTTGATGCACATTGTGCTCTTAAAACCCTGTTTTAGAAATTGCCAAAATTTCATTTTGATGCACATCGTGCTCTTAGAACCTTGTTTTGGAGCTTATGCCTCAAAATCTTCAGTTGCGAAGCATCAAAATTGGTTTTTGGAGGCACAACAAACTTACAAGAAGCAAGTCCCAATTCCAGAGCCTGTAGTATCAAAACATGATTTTGATGCACATCGTGCTCTTAGAACCTCGTTTCGGAGCATGTGGCTCGAAAGCTCCTGTTTCAAAACATGAAAATGAATGTTTAAAGGAACAACAAGGTTTCAAGACACAAGTCCTGATTCTCAAGCTGATAGCGTCAAAACACGATTTTGACAAACATGGTGTTCTTAGAATCTCATTTCGGAGGTTGTGCCTCAAAATCCTCGTTTTTGGAGCATAAAAATTAGTGTTTAGAGGCAACACAAGGTTTCAAGACACAAGTCCCAATTCCAAACTCGGCAGCGTCAAAATGCAATTTTAATGTACATCGTGCTCTTAGAACCTCATTTTGGAACTTGTGCGTTTAAAGCCCTAATTTTTTAACATCAAAATCAGTGTTTGGAGGCACAAAAAGGTTTAAAGAAGCAAGTCCCTATTCCGAAGGCTGTAGCGTCAAAATTCCATTTTGACACACATCATTCTCTTAGAAGCTCATTTTGAAGCTTGTAACTCAAAAGACCCAGTTTTGGAGTGTCAAAATCAACGTTTGGAGGCACAAATAGGTTTCAAGATGCAATTCCTAATTCTAGAGCCGGTAGCGACAAAATTTGATTTTGACGCACATCGTTCTCTTAGAACCTTGTTTTAGAGCTTATGCCTCAAAATCTCTGGTTTCCAAGCATCAAAATTGGTGTTTGGAGGCACAACAAGCTTTCAAGATGCAAGTCCCTATTCCGGAGCCTGTAGTGTCAAAACTTGATTTTGATGCACATCATGCTCTTAGAACCTCATTTCAGAGCATGTGGCTTGAAAACTCGAGTTTCAAAACATCAAAATCAATGTTTAAAGGCACAACAAGGTTTCAAGAAAAAAGTCCCAATTCTCAAGCTGATAGCGTCAAAGCACGATTTTGACAAACATGGTGTTCTTAGAACCTCATTTTGGAGGTTGTGCCTCAAAAGCCTCATTTTTGGAGCATAAAAACTAGTGTTTGGAGGCACAACAAGGTTTCAGGACACAAGTCCCAATTCCAGAGTCGGTAGCGTGTAAATGCAATTTCGATTTACATTGTCCTCTTAGAACCTCATTTCGGAGCTTGTGCCTTGAAAGCTTTGATTTTGGAACATCAAAATCAATGTTTTGAGGCACAACTAGGTTTCAAGAAGCAAATCCCTATTTTGGAGCCTGTAGCATCAAAATTCCATTTTGACGCACATCATTGTCTTAGAAGCTCATTTCGGAGCCTGTGCCTCGAAAGACCCAGTTTTCAAGCATCAAAATCAATGTTTGGAGGCAGAACAAGGTTTCAAGATGCAGGTCGCGATTTTAGAGTCAAGAGTGTCAAAATCTGATTTTGGCGCACATCGTGCTTTTAAAATCTCATTTCAAAACTTGTGCCTCGAAAGCTCTGGTTTTGGAGCATCAAAATCATTGTTTTGAGGCACAACAAGGTTTCAAGATGCAAGACCCGATTTAGAGCCAGTAGCATCAAAATTCAATTTTGATGCACATTGTGCTCTTAGAACCCTGTTTTAGAAATTGTGCTTCAAAGCCCCAGTTTTGGAGCATCAAAATCGATATTTGGAGGCACAACAAGCTTTCAAGACGCAAGTCCCTATTCCGGAGCCTGTAGTGTCAAAATGTGATTTTGCTGCACATCTTGCTCTTAGAACCTCGTTTCGGAGCATGTGACTCGAAAGCTCCAGTTTCAAAACATGAAAATCAATGTTTGGAGGCACAACAAGAATTCAAGATGCAAGTCCCGATTCCCATACTGCTAGCATCAAAATTCAATTTTGATGCACATCTTTCTCTTAGAACATTGTTTCGAAGCTTGCACCTTGAACACCCCGGTTTCAGAACTTCAAAATTGGCGTTTGGAGGCACAACAAGGTGTCAAGATGCAAGTCCCGATTCGAGAGCCAGTAGTGTCAAAATAAGATTTTGAAGCACACTGTGCTCTTAGAACCTTATTTCGGAGCTTGTCCCTTGAAAGCCTCGATTTCAGAGCATCAAAATTAATGTTCGGAGGCACAAGGTGTTCGAAATCCCCAATTTTGAAACATTGAAATAGGGGTTTGGAGGCACAACAAGGTTTCAGAAGCAAGTCCCTTTTCCAGAGCTTGTAGTGTCAAAATTCCATTTTGACGCACATCATTATCTTAGAATCTAATTTCAGAGCCTGTGCCTCGAAAGACCTAGTTTTGGATCATCAAAATCAATGTTTGGAGGCACAACAAGGTTTCAAGGTGCAAGTCCCGATTCTAGAGTCAATAGCGTCAAAATCTGATTTTGGCTCACATCGTGCTCTTAGAACCTCATTTCGAAGCTTGTGCCCCGAAAGCGCCAGTTTCAGAGCATCAAAATCAGTGTTTTTTGGCACAAGAAGGTTTTAAGATGCAAGCCCCGATTCTAGAGCCAGTAGCATCAAAATTCAATTTTGATGCACATTGTGCTTTTAGAACCCTATTCTAGAAATTGTGCCTCAAAAGCCCCAATTTTGGAACATCAAAATCGATGTTTGGAGGCACAACAAGGTTTCAAGATGCAAGTCCTGATTCTAGAGCCAGTAGCATCAAAATTTGATTTTGATGCACATCGTGCCCTTAGAACCTTATTTTGGAGCTTATGCCTCAAACTATTTGGTTTCGAAGCATCAAAATAGGTGTTTGGAGGCACAACAAGCTTTCAAGACACAAGTCCCTATTCCGGAGCCTGTAGTGTCAAAACATGATTTTGATGCACATCGTGTTGTTTGAACCCCGTTTCGAAACGTGTGGCTCGAAAGCTCTAGTTTCAAAACATCAAAATCAATGTTTAAAGGCACAACAAGGTTTCTAGACACAAATCTCGATTCTCAAGCTGATTGCGTCAAAAGACGATTTTGACAAACATGGTGTTCTTAGATCCTCATTTCGGAGGTTGTGCCTCAAATGCCTCATTTTTGGATAATAAAAAATAGTGTTTGGAGGCACAACAAGGTTTCAAGACACAAGTCCCAATTCCAGAGTTGGTAGAGTCAAAACACAATTTTGATGTACATCGTGCTCTTAGCTCATTTCGGATCTTGTGCCTTGAAAGCCCTAATTTTGGAAGCACAACAAGGGTTCAACAAGAAAGTCTCGATTCTAGAGTCAATAGTGTCAAAATCATTTTTTGGCATATATCGTGCTCTTAGAACCTTATTTCGAAGCTTGTGCCTCGAAAACGCTGGTTTCGGAGCATCAAAATCAGTTTTTTGAGGCACAACAATGTTTCAAGATGCAAGCCCCGATTCTTGTGCCACTAGTATCAAATTTTAATTTTGATGCACATTGTGCTCTTAGAACCCTGATTTAGAAATTGTGCCTCAAAAGCCCCAGTTTTGGAGCATCAAAATTGATGTTTGGAAGCACAACAAGATTTCAAGATGCAAGTCTTGATTCAAGAGCCGACAATGTCAAAATTTGATTTTGACGCACATCATGCTCTTAGAACCTTGTTTTGGAGCTTATGCCTCAAAATCTTCAGTTTTGAACTGTCAAAATTGGTGTTTGGAGGCACAACAAGCTTTCCAGACGCAAGTCGCTATTCCGGAGCCTGTAGTGTCAAAACATGATTTTGATGCAAATCATGCTCTTAGAACCTCGTTTCGGAGCGTGTGGCTCGAAAACTCAAGTTTCAAAACATCAAAATCAATGTTTAAAGGCACAACAAGGTTTCATGACATAAGTCTCGATTCTCAAGCTGATGGCGTCAAACACGATTTTGACAAACATTGTGTTCTTAGAACCTCCTTTCGGAGGTTGTGCCTCAAAAGCCTCATTTTTGGAGCATAAAAATTAGTGTTTGGAGGGACAACAAGGTTTCAAGACACAAGTCCCAATTGCAAAGTCGGTAGCATCAAAACGCAATTTTTATAAACATAATGCTCTTAGAACCTCATTTTGGAGCATGTGCCTTGAAAGACGCAGTTTTGGAGCATCAAAATTAATATTTGGAGGCACAAACAGGTTTCAAGATTCAAGTCTCGATTCTAGTGTCAACAACATCAAAATTTGATTTTGGCGCACATCGTGCTCTTGGAACCTCATTTCGAAGCTTGTGCCTCAAAAGCCCTGGTTTCAGAGCATCAAAATTAGTATTTTGAGGCACAACAAGGTTTCAAGATGCAAGCCTTGATTTTAGAGCCAGTAGCATCAAAATTCAATATTGATGCACATTGTGCTCTTAGAACCCTATTTTAGAAATTGTGCCCCTAAAGCCCCAATTTTGGAGCATCAAAATCGATGTTTGGAGGCGCAACAAAGTTTCAAGATGCAATTCCTGATTCTGGAGCCAGTAGCATCAAAATTTGATTTTGATGCACATCGTGCTCTTAAAACCTTGTTTTGGAGCTTATGCCTCAAAATCTTCGGTTGCGAAGCATCAGAATTTGTTTTTGGAGGAACAAGAAACTTACAAGACACATTGTACACATGATTTTGATACACATTTGTACTCTTAGAACCTCGTTTCAGAGCATGTGGCTCGAAAGCTCCAGTTTCAAAACATCAAAATCAATGTTTAAAGGAACAACAAGGTTTCAAGACACAAGTGCCGATTCTCAAGCTGATAGCGTCAAAACACGATTTTGACAAACATGGTTTTTTAGAATCTCATTTCGTAGGTTGTGCCTGAAAATCCTCATTTTTGGAGCATAAAAATTAGTGTTTAGAGCCACAACAAGGTTTCAAGACACAAGTCCCAATTCCAGACTCGTCAGCGTCAAAATGCAATTTTGATGTACATCGTGCTCTTAGAACCTCATTTCGGAGCTTGTGCCTTTAAAGCCCTGATTTTGGAACATCAAAATTAGTGTTTGGAGGCACAACAAGGTTTAAAGAAGCAAGTCCCTATTCTGGAGCCTGTAGCATCAAAATTCCATTTTGACACACATAATTCCTTTAGAAGCTCATTTTCAAGCTTGCGCCTCAAAAGATCCAGTTTTGGAGTGTCAAAATCAATGTTTGGAGGCAAAAATAGGTTTCAAGATGCAAGTCCTGATTTTAGAGCCGGTAGCGTCAAAATTTGATTTTGACACACATCGTACTCTTAGAACCTTGTTTTAGAGCATATGCCTCAAAATCTCTGGTTTCGAAGCATCGAAATTGGTGTTTGGAAGCACAATAAGCTTTTAATATGCAAGTCCCTATTCTGGAGCCTGTAGTGTCAACACTTGATTTTGATGCACATCGTGCTCTTAGAACCTTATTTTGGAGTGTGTGGCTTGAAAGCTTGAGTTTAAAAACATCAAAATAAATGTTTAAAGGCACAACAAGGTTTCAAAACACAAGTCCCAATTCTCAAGCTGATAGTGTCAAAACACGATTTTGACAAACATGGTGTTCTTAGAACCTCATTTTGGAGGTTGTGCCTCAAAAGCCTTATTTTTGGAGCATAAAAATTAGTGTTTGGAGGCACAACAAGGTTTCAGGACACAAGTCCCAATTCTAGAGTCGGTAGCATCCAAACGCAATTTTGATGTACATTGTCCTCTTAGAACCTCATTTTGGAGCTTGTGCCTTGAAAGCCCCGATTTTGGAACATCAAAATCAATGTTTTGAGGCACAACAAGGTTTCAAGAAGCAAGTCCCTGTTTAGGAGCTTGTAGCATCAAAATTCTATTTTTGACACACATCATTCTCTTAGAAGCTCATTTCGAAGCCTGTGCCTTGAAAGACCCAGTTTTCAAGCATCAAAATCAATGTTTGGAGGCAGAACAAGGTTTCAAGATGCAAGTCCCGATTCTAGAGTCAAGAGCGTCAAAATCTTATTTTGGCACACATCATACTCTTAGAATCTCATTTCGAAACTTGTGCCTCAAAAGCTCTGGTTTTGGAGCATCAAAATCATTGTTTTGAGGCACAACAAGGTTTCAAGATGCAAGACCCGATTTTAGAGCCAGTAGCATCAAAATTCAATTTTGATGCACATTGTGCTCTTAGAACCCTGTTTTAGAAATTGTGCTTCAAAAGCCCCAGTTTTGGAGCATCAAAATTGATATTTGGAGGCACAACAAACTTTCAAGATGCAAATCCCTATTCCGGAGCCTGTAGTGTCAAAACGTGATTTTGCTGCACATCGTGCTTTTAGAAACTCGTTTCGGAGCGTGTGACTCGAAAGCTCGAGTTTCAAAACATCAAAATCAATTTACAGTCACAACAAGGTTTCGAGACACAAGTATCGATTCTCAAGCTGATAGCGCAAAGCATGATTTTGACAAACATGGTGTTTTTAGAACCTCATTTCGGAGGTTGTGCCTCAAAAGTTTTTTTTTAGGAGCATAAAAATTAGTGTTTGGAGGCACAACAAGGTTTCAAGACACAATTCCCCATTCCAAAGTCGGTAGCATCAAAACGCAATTTTGAAGTACATCGTGCTCTTAGAACCTCATTTCGAAGCTTGCACCTCGAACGCCCTGGTTTCGGAATATAAAAATTGGTGTTTGGAGGCACAACAAGGTTTGAAGACGCAATTCCCGATTCCAGAGCGGGTAGTGTCAAAATGCGATTTTGAAACAAATTGTGCTCTTAGAACCTTATTTACCAGCTTGTCCCTCAAAAACATCAGTTTGAGAGCATCAAAATTGGTGTTTGGAGGCACAAGGTTGCAAGATGCAAGTTGCGATTTTGGAGCCGGTAGCGTCAAAATGTGATTTTGACGCACATGGTGCTCTTAGAGCCTCATTTGTGGAGCTTGTGCCTCGAAAGCCCTGATTTGAAACATCGAAATCAAAATCAATATTTGGAGGCACAACAAGGTTTCAAGATGCAAGTCCCGATTCTAAAGTCAATAGCGTCAAAATCTGATTTTACCACACATCGTGCTCTTAGAACCTCATTGCAAAGCTTGTGCCTCGAAAGCCCCGGTTTGGGAGCATCAAAATCAGTGTTTTTTGGCACAACAAGGTTTCAAGATGCAAGCCCGGATTCTAGAGCTAGTAGCATCAAAATTCAATTTTGATGCACATTGTGCTCTTAGAACCCTATTTTAGAAATTGTGCCTCAAAAGCCCCAGTTTTGGAGCATCAAAATCGATGTTTGGAGGCACAACAAGGTTTCAAGACACAAGTCCCAATTCCAGAGTCAGTAGCGTCAAAACGCAATTTTGATTTACATCGTGCTCTTAAAACCTCATTTCAGAGCTTGTGCCTTGAAAGCCCTGATTTTGGGGAACATCAAAATCAATGTTTTGAGGTACAACAAGGTTTCAAGATGCAAGTTCCGATTCTAGAGTCAATAGATTTTGGCGCATCATTCTCTAAGAATATCATTTCGAAGCGTGTGCCTCGAAAGCCCTGGTTTTTTAGCATCAAAATCAGTGTTTTGAGGCACAAAAAGGTTTCAAGATGCAAGACCTGATTCTAGTGCCAGAAGCATGATAATTCAATTTTGATGCATATTGTGCTCTAAGAAACCTGTTTTAGAAATTGTGCCTCAATAGCTCTAGTTTTGGAGCATCAAAATTGATGTTTGGAGGCACAAAAAGTTTTCAAGAGGCAAGTCCTGATTTTGGAGCCTGTAGTGTTAAAGTTTGATTTTGACGCACATCGTGCTCTTAAAACCTTGTTGTGGAGCTTATGCCTCAAAAACTTAGTCCCTATTTCGGAGCCTGTAGTGTCAAAACGTGATTTTGATGCACATCGTTCTCTTAGAACCTCGTTTTAGAGCGTGTGGCTTGAAAGCTCTAGTTTCAAAACATCAAAATCAATGTTTAAAGGCACAACAAGGTTTCACGACACAAGTCCTGATTCTCAAGCTGATAGTGTCAAAACATTATTTTGACAAACATAGTGTTCTTAGAACCTCATTTCGGAGGTTGTGCCTCAAAAGTCTCATTTTTGGAAAATAAAAGTTAGTGTTTCGAGGCACAACAAGGTTTCAAGACACAAGTCCCAATTCCAGAGTCGGTAGCATTGAAACACAATTTTGATGTACATCATGCTCTTAGAAATTCATTTCGGAGCTTGTGCCTTGAATGTCCTGATTTGGGAACATCAAAATCAATGTTTTGAGGCACACCAGGGTTTCAAGAAGCAAGTCCCTATTTCGGAGCCTATGCTTTTAGAACCTCATTTCGAAGCTTGTGCCTTGAAAGCCCCAGTTTTGGAGCATCAAAATCAATGTTTTGAGGCACAACAAGTTTTCAAGATGCATGCCCCAATTCTAGAGCATCAAAATTGATGTTTGGAGGCACAACAAGGTTTCAAGATGCAAGTCCTGATTCTGGAGCCGATAGCGTCAAGTTTTAATTTTGATGCACATCGGGCTCTTAGAACCTTGTTTTGGAGCTTATGCATCAAAATCTTCGGTATCGAAGGATCAAAATTGGTTTTTGGAGGCACAGCAAGCTTACAAGACGCAAGTCCCTATTCTAGAGCCTGTCATATCAACACATGATTTTGATGCACATCGTGTTCTTAGAACCTCTTTTTGGAGCGTGTGGCTCGAAAGATACAGTTTCGAAACATCAAAATCAATGTTTAAAGTCACAACAAGGTTTCAAGACGCAAGTCCCGATTCTCTAGCAGATAGCGTCAAAACACGATTTTGACAAACATGGTGTTCTTATAACCTCATTTCGGAGGTTGTGCCTCAAAAGCCTCATTTTTGGAGCATAAAAATTAGTGTTTGGAGGTAGAACAAGGTTTCAATACAAAAGTCCCAATTCAAGAGTCGGTAGTGTCAAAATGCAATTTTGATGTACATCATGCTCTTAGAACCTCATTTCTGAGCTTGTGGCTTGAAAGCCTTGATTTTGCAACATAGAAATCATTGTTTCGAGGCACAACATGGTTTCAAGATGCAAAATCTGATTCTCGTACTCGTAGCATCAAAATTTGATTTTGATGCACATCGTTCTCTTAGAACCTTGTTTCAAAGTTTGCACCTTGAACGCCCTGGTTTCAAAACATCAAAATTGGTGTTTGGAGGCACAAGAAGGTTTCAAGATGCAAGTCCCGATTCCAGAGCCGGTAGTGTCAAAATACGATTTTGAAGCACATTGTGCTCTTAGAACCTTATTTCGGAGCTTGTCCCCAGAAAGCCCCGGTTTGAGAGCATCAAAATTGGTGTTTGGAGGCACAAGGTTGCAAGACGCAAGTCGTGATTTCGGAGCTAGTAGCGTCAAAACATCATTTTGATGCACATGGTGCTCTTAGAGCCTTGTTTGCGGAGCTTATGCCTCGAAAGCCCCAATTTTGAAAATCAAAATTAGTGTTTGGAGGCACAACAAGGTTTCAAGAAGCAAGTCCCTTTTCCGGAGCCTGTAGTGTCAAAATTCCATTTTGACACACATCATTCTCTTAGAAATTCATTTCGGAGCATGTGCCTCGAAAGACCCATTTTTGGAGCATCAAAATCAATGTTTGTAAGCACAAGAAGATTTCAAGATGCAAGTCCCGATTCTAGAGTCAATAGCGTCAAAATCTGATTTTGGCGCAAATCGTGCTCTTAGAACCTCATTGCGTAGCTTGTGCCTCGAAATCCCCAGTTTTGGAGCTTCAAAATCAATTTTTTTTTCACTACAAGGTTTCAAGATGCAAGCCATGATTCTAGAGCCAGTATTATCAAAATTCAATTTTGATGCACATTGTGCTCTTAGAACCCTGTTTTAGAAATTGTGCCTCAAAAGCTCCAGTTTTGGAGCATCAAAATCGATGTTTGAAGTCACAACAAGGTTTCAAGATGCAAGTCTTGATTCTGGAGCTAGCAGCGTCAAAATTTGATTTTGATGCACATCGTACTCTTAGAACCTTGTTTTGGAGCTTATGCCTTAGAAGCTTTAGTTTGAAAGCATCAAAATTGGTGTTTGGAGGCACAACAAGCTTTCAAGATGCAATTCCCTATTCTGGAGCCTGTAGTATCAAAACATGATTTTGATGCACATCATGGTTTTAGAACCTTGTTTCGGAGCGTGTGGCTCGAAAGCTCCAGTTTCAAAACATCAAAACCAATGTTTAAAGGAACAACAAGGTTTCTAGACACAAGTCCCAATTCTCAAGATGATAGCATCAAAACACGATTTTGACAACACATGGTGTTCTTAGAACCTCATTTCGGAGGTTGTGCCTCAAATACCTCATTTTTGGAGCATAAAAATTAGTTTTTGGAGGCACAAAAAAGGTTTCGAGACACAAGTCAGAATTCCAGAGTTGGTAGCGTCAAAATGCAATTTTTGATGTACATTGTGCTCTTAGAACCTCATTTCGGCGCTTGTGCCTTGAAAGCTCTGATTTTGGAACATGAAAATCAATGTTTGGAGGCACAACAAGATTTCAAGATGGAAGTCCCTATTCCTATACTGCTAGCATCAAAATTCAATTTTGATGCACATCGTTCTGTTAGAACCATGTTTCGAAGCTTGTACCTCAAATGCCCCGGTTTCGGAACTTCAAAATTGGTGTTTGGAGGCACAACAAGGTTTCAAGATGCAAGTCCCGATTCCAGAGCCGGTTGTGTCAAAATAAGATTTTGAAGCACACTATGCTCTTAGAACCTTATTTCGGAGCTAGTCCCTCGAAAGCTCCGGTTTGAGAGTATCAAAATTGGTGTTTGGAGGGCACAAGGTGTTCAAAAGCCCCAATTTTGAAACATCGAAATCAGTGTTTGGAGACACAACAAGGTTTCAAGAAGCAAGAAAGACCCAGGTTTGGATCATCAAAATCAATGTTCGGAGGCACAACAAGGTTTCAAGATGCAAGTCTTGATTCTAGAGTCAATTGCGTCAAAATCTGATTTTGGCTCACATCGTGCTCTTAGAACTCATTTCGAAGCTTGTGCCCCGAAAGTGTCAATTTCAGAGCATGAAAATCAGTGTTTTTTGGCACAACAAGGTTTCAAGATGCACCCCAATTCTAGAGCCAGTAGCATCGAAATTCAATTTTGATGCACATTGTGCTTTTAGAACCCTATTTTAGAAATTGTACCTCAAAAGCCCCAGTTTTGGAACATCAAAATCGATGTTTGGAGGCACAACAAGGTTTCAAGATGCAATTCTTGATTCTAGAGACAGTAGCATGAAAATTTGATTTTGACGCACATCGTGCCCTCAGAACCTTGTTTTGGAGCTTATGCCTCAAACTATTTGGTTTCCAAGCATCAAAATTGGTGTTTGGAGGCACAACAAGCTTTCAAGATGCAAGCCCCTATTCCGGAGCCTGTAGTGTCAAAACATGATTTTGATGCACATTGTGTTGTTAGAACCTTGTTTCAAAACGTGTGGCTCGAAAGCTTCAGTTTCAAAACATCAAAATCAATTTTTAAAGGCACAACAAGGTTTCTAGACACAAATCTCGATTCTCAAGCTGTTACCGTCAAAACACAATTTTGACAAACATGGTGTTCTTAGAACCTCATTTCAGAGGTTGTGCCTCAAAAGCCTCATTTTTGGAGTATAAAAATTAGTGTTTGGAGGCACAGCAAGGTTTCAAGACACAAGTCCCAATTCCAGAGTTGGTAGCATCAAAACACAATTTTGATGTACATCGTGCTCTTAGCTCATTTCGGAGCTTGTGCCTTGAAAGCCCTAATTTTGAAACATGAAAATGATTGTTTGGAAGCACAACAAGGTTTCAAGAAGCAAGTCCTGATTCTAGAGTCAATAGTGTCAAAATCTGATATTGGCACACGTCGTGCTCTTAGAACCTCATTTCAAAGCCCCCATTCTGGAGCCAGTAGTATCAAAATTAAATTTTGATGCACATTGTGCTCTTTGAACCCTGATTTAGAAATTGTGCCTCAAAAGCCCTAGTTTTGGAGCATCAAAATTGATGTTTAGAAGCACAACAATGTTCCAGGATGCAAGTCCTGATTCAGGAGCCGGTAGCGCCAAAATTTGCTTTTGAAGCACATGATGCTCTTAGAACCTTATTTTGGAGCTTATGCCTCAAAATCTTAGAACACGATTTTGACAAACATGGTATTCTTAGAACCTCATTTCGGAGGTTGTGACTCAAAAGCCTCCTTTTTGGAGCATAAAAATTAGTGTTTGGAGGCACAACAAGGTTTCAAGACACAAATCTCAATTCTAGAGTCGGTAGCGTCAAAATGCAATTTTGAAGTACATCGTGGTCTTAGAACCTCATTTCGGAGCTTGTGCCTTGAAAGCCCTGATTTTGGAAAATAAAATCAGTGTTTGAAGGCACAACAAGGTTTCAAGACGCAAGTCCTGATTCTCGAGTCAATAGCATCAAAATCTTATTTTGGCGCACATCGTGTTCTTAGAACCTCATTCGAAGCTTGTGCCTCAAAAGCCCTGTTTTCAGAGCATCAAAATCAATGTTTTGAGGCACAACAAGGTTTCAAGATACAAGCTCCGATTGTAGAGCCAGTAGCATCAAAATTCAATTTTGATGCATATTGTGCTCTTAGAACCCTTTTTTAGAAATTCTATCTCAAAAGTCCCAGTTTTTGAGCATCAAAATCGATGTTTGGAAGCACAACAAGGCTTCAAGAGGCAAGTCCCGATTTTAGAGCCGGTAACATCAAATTTTGATTTTGATGCACATCGTGCTCTTAGAACCTTGCTTTGGAGCTTATGCCTCAAAATTTTTAGTTTCGAAGCATCAAAATTGGTGTTTGGAGGTAGAAGTAGATTTCAAGACGCAAGTCCCTATTCCGGAGCCTGTAGTGTCAAAACGTTATTTTGATGCACATCGTGCTATTAGAACCTCGTTTCGGAGCATGTGGCTTGAAAGCTCCAGTTACAAAACATCAAAATAAATGTTTAAAGGCACAACAAGGTGTCAAGATGCAATTCCCGTTTCTCAAGCTGATAGCGTCAAAACACCATTTTGACAAACATGGTGATCTTAGAACCCCATTTCAGAGGTTGTGCCTCAAAAGCCTCCTCTTTTGGAGCATAAAAATTAGTGTTTGGAGGCACAACAATGTTTCAAGTTACAAGTCCCAATTCTAGAGTCGGTACCGTCAAAACGTAATTTTAATGTACATCATGCTCTTAGAACTTCATTTCGGAGCTTTTGCTTTGAAAGCTCTGATTTTGAGGCACAACAAGGTTTCAATGATGCAAGTCCCGATTCTAGAGTCAATAGCGTCAAAATCTGATTTTTGCGCACATCGTGCTCTTAGCATTTCAAAGCTTGTGCCTTGAAAGCCCCAGTTTGGGAGCATCAAAATCATTGTTTTGAGGCACAACAAGGTTTCAAGATGCAAGCCCCCTTTATAGAGCCAGTATCATCAAAATTGAATTTTGATGCACATTGTGCTCTTAGAACCCTATTTTAGAAATTGTGATTCAAAAGCCCCAATTTTGGAGCATCAAAATCAATGTTTGGAGGCACAACAAGGTTTCAAGATGCAAGTCCTGATTCTAGAGTCAATAGCGTCAAAATCTGATTTTGGTGCACATTATGCTCTTAGAACCTCATTTTGAAACTTGTGCCTGAAAAGCTCCGGTTTCAGAGCATCAAAATCAGTGTTTTGAGGCACAACAAGGTTTCAAGATGCAAGCTTTGATTCTAGAGCCAGTAGCATCAAAATTCAATTTTGATGCACATTGTGCTCTTAGACCCCTATTTTAGAAATTGTGCCTCAAAAGCCACAGTTTTCGAGCATCAAAATCGATGTTTGGTGGCACAACAATGTTTAAAGATGTAAGTCTTACTTCTGGAGCCGGTAGCGTCAAAATTTGATTTTGACGCACATTGTTCTCTTAGAACCTTGTTTCGGAGCTTATGCCTCAAAATCTTCGGTTTCGAAGCATCAAAATTGGTGTTTGGAGGCACAAGAAGGTTTCAAGACATAAGTCCCTATTCCAGAGCCTGTATTGTCAAAACATGATTTTGATGCACATCATGCTCTTAGAATCTAATTTCACAGCGTGTGGCTCAAAAGCTCCAGTTTCAAAACATCAAAATCAATATTTAAAGGCACAACAAGGTTTCAAGACACAAGCCTCGATTATCAAGCTGATAGCATCAAAACATGTACATCATGCTCTTAGAACCTCTTTTTAGAGTTTGTGCCTTCAAATCCCTGATTCTAGAGTTAGTAGCATCAAAATTCAATTTTGATTCACATTGTGCTCTTAGAACCCTATTTTAGAAATTGTGCCTCAAAGCCCCAATTTTAGAGCATCAAAATTGATGTTTGGAGGCACAACAAGGTTTCAAGACACAAGTCCTAATTCCTGAGTCGGTAGCGTCAAAACGCAATTTTGATGTACATCGTGTTCTTAAAACCTCATTTCAGAGCTTGTGCCTTGAAAGCCCTGATTTTGGAAAATCAAAATCAATGTTTTGAGACACAACAAGGTTTCAAGAAGCAAGTCCCAATTCCAGAGCCTAATGCGTCAAAAATCCATTTTGATGCACATCATTCTCTTAGAAGCTCATTTCGGAGCTTGTGCCTTGAAAGACCCATCGTCAAAATCTGATTTTGGCGCACATCGTGCTCTTAGAATCTCATTTCGAAGCTTTTGCCTCGAAAGCCCTGGTTCTGGAGCATCAAAATCATTGTTTTGAGGCACAACAAGGTTTCAAGATGCAAGACGCGATTCTAGAGCAAGTAGCATCAAAATTCAATTTTGATGCACTTTGTGCTCTTAGAACCCTGTTTTAGAAATTGTGCCTCAAAAGCCCTAGTTGTGGAGCATCAAAATTGATATTTGGAGGCACAACAAGGTTTAAAGATGCAAGTCCTAATTGTGGAGCCGGTAGCGTCAAAGTTTGATTTTGATGCACATCGTACTCTTAGAACCTTGTTTTGGAGCTCATGCCTCAAAATCTTCGGTTTCGAAGCATCAAAATTGGTGTTTGAAGGCACAACAAGGTTTCAAGATGCAAGTCCCTATTCCAGAGCCTCTAGTGTCAAAACATGATTTTGATGCACATCGTGCTCTTAGAACCTCATTTCGGAGCATGTGGATCGAAAGCTCCAGTTTCAAAACATCGAAATCAATGTTAAAAGGCACAACAAGGTTTCACGACAAAAGTCCCGATTCTCAAGCTGATAGCGTGAAAACACGATTTTGACAAACATGGCATTCTTAGAACCTCATTTCGGAGGTTGTGTCTCAAAAGCCTCATTTTTGGAGCTTAAAAATTAGTGTTTGGAGGCACAACAAGGATTCAAGACACAAGTCCCAATTCCAAAGTCGGTAGCATCAAAACATAATTTTGATGTACATCATGCTCTTAGAACCTCATTTTGGAGCTTGTTCCTTGAAAGCCTTGATTTTGGCGCACATCGTGCTCTTAAAACCTCATTTCAAAGCCTGCGCCTCGAAAGCCTCGGTTTCGGAGCATCAAAATCAGTATTTTTTGGCACAAGGTTTCAAGATGCAAGCCCCGATTCTGGAGCCGGTAGCGTCAAATTTTGATTTTGATGCACATTGTGCTCTTAGAACCTTGTTTTGGAGCTTATGCCTCAAAATCATTGGTTTTGAAGCATCAAAATTGGTGTTTGGAGGCACAACATGCTTTCAAGACGGAAGTCCCTATTTCAGAGCATTTAGTGTCAAAACATGATTTTAATGCACATCGTGATCTTAAAACCTCATTTCGGAGAGCGTGTGGCTTGAAAGCTCCAGTTTGAAAACATCAAAATCAATGTTTAAAGGGACAACAAAGTTTCATGACACAAGTCCCGATTCTCAAGCTGATAGCGTCAAAATAGTATTTTGACAAACATGGTGTTCTTGGAAGCTCATTTCGGACATTGCGCCTCAAAAGCCTCGCTTTTGGAGCATAAAAATTAGTGTTTGAAGGCACAAAAGGGTTTCAAGACACAAGTCCTAGTTCCAGAGTTGGTAGCGTCAAAATGCAATTTTGATGTACATCATGCTCTTAAAACCTCATTTCGGAGCTTGTGCCTTGAAAGCCCTGATTTTGACAGATCAAAATCAATGTTTTGAAGCACAATAAGGTTTCAAGAGGCAAGTCCCTATTCCGGAGCCTGTAGCATCAAAATTCCATTTTTATGCACATCATTCTCATAGAAGCTCATTCCAGAGCTTGTACTTGGAAAGATCCAGATTTGGAGCGTCAAAATCAATGTTTGGAGGCACAACAAGGTTTCAAAATCTGATTTTGGTGCACATCGTGCTCTTAGAACCTTATTTCAAAGCTTGTGCCTTAAAAGCCCCGGTTTCGGAGCATCAAAATTAGTGTTTTGCGGCACAACAAGGTTTCAAGATGCAAGACTTGATTTTAGAGCTAGTAGCATCAAAATTCAATTTTGATGCAAATTGTGCTCTTAGAACCCTAGTTTAGAAATTGTGCTCTTAGAACAAGGTTTCAAGATGCAAGTCTTGATTCAGGAGCTGGTAGCATCAAAATTTGATTTTGACGCACATAGTGGTCTTACAACCTTGTTTTGATGCTTATGCCTCAAAATCTTTGGTTTTGAAGCATCAAAATTGGTGTTTGGAGGCACAACAAGCTTTCAAGACGCAAGTCCCTATTCTAGAGCCTGTAGTGTCAAAATGTGATTTTGATTCACATCATGCTCTTAGAACCTCATTCTGGAGGTTGTGCCTCAAAAGCCTCATTTTTGGAGCATAAAAATTAGTGTTTGGAGGCACAACAAGGTTTCAAGAAACAAGTCCCAATTCAGAGTCGGTAGCATCAAAACGTAATTTTGATGTACATCATGCTCTTAGAACCTCATTTCGGAACTTGTGCTCTTAGAACCTCATTTCAGAGCTTGTGCTCTTTAAACCTCCTTTCAAAGCTTGTGCCTCAAAAGCCAATTTTGGAGTTTCAAAATCAGTGTTTGCACAACAAGGTTTCAAGATTCAAGCCCCGATTCTAGAGCCAGTAGCATCAAAATTCAATTTTGATACATATTGTGCTCTTTGAACCCTATTTTAGATATTGTGCCTCGAAAGCCCCAACTTTGAAGCATCAAAATCGATGTTTGGAGGGACAATAAGGTTTCAAGATGCAAGTCCTGATTCTTGAGCCGGTAGCATCAAAATTTCATTTTGATGCACATCGTGCTCTTAGAACCTTGTTTTGGAGCTTATGCCTCAAAATCATCAGTTTCGAAGCATCAAAATTGCTATTTGGAGGCACAACAAGCTTTCAAGACGCAAGTCCCTATTCCGGAGGCCGCCGTGGCAAAACATGATTTTGATGCACATTGTACTCTTAGAACCTCATTTCAGGGCATGTGGCTTGAAAGCTTCAGTTTTGAAACATCAAAATCAATGTTTAAAGGCACAACAAGGTTTCAAGACACAAGTCCCGCTTCTCAAGCTAATAGTGTCAAAACATGATTTTGACAAACATGGTGTTCTTAGAACCTCATTTTGGAGATTGTGCCTCAAAAGCCTCCTTTATGGAGTATAAAAATCAGTGTTTGGAGGCACGACAAGGTTTCAAGACACAAGTCCCAATTCCAAAGTTTGGAGGCACAACAAGGTTTCAAGAAGCGAGTCCCTATTCTGGAGCCTGTAGCGTCAAAATTTCATTTTGACGCACATCATTCTCTTAGAAGCTCATTTCGGAGCTTGTGCCTCAAAAGAGCAAGTTTTGGAGCGTCAAAATCAACGTTTGGAGGCACAACAAGGTTTCAAGATGCAAGTCCCGATTCTAGAGTCAATAGCGTCAAAATCTGATTTTGGCGTACATCATGCTTTTAAAACCTCATTCCGAAGTTTGTGCCTCGAAAGCACCGGTTTCGGAGCATCAAAATCAGTGTTTTGAGGCACAACAAGGTTTCAAGATGCAAGCCCTGATTCTAGAGCTAGTAGCATCAAAATTCAATTTTGATGAACATTGTGATCTTAGAACCCTGTTTTAGAAATTGTGCCTCAAAAGCCCCTAGTTTTGGAGCATCAAAATCGATGTTTGGAGGCACAACAAGGTCTCAAGATGCAAGTCCTGATTCTGGAGCAAGTAGAGTCAAAATTTGATTTTGATACACATAGTGCTCTTAGAACCTTGCTTTGGAGTTTATGCGTCAAAATCGTCGATTTCGTAGCATCAAAATTGGTGTTAGGAAGCAAAACAAGTTTTCAAAATGCAAGTCCCTATTCTAGAGCCTGTAATGTCAAAGCGTTATTTTGATGCACGTCGTGCTCTTAGAACTTCGTTTTCAAAATCATTGTTTTGAGGCACAACAAGGTTTCAAGATGCAAGACCCTATTCTAGAGCCAGTAGCATCAAAATTCAATTTTGATGCATATTGTGCTCTTAGAACCCTGCTTTAGAAATTGTGCTTCAAAAGCCCCAGTTTTGGAGCATCAAAATCGATATTTGGAGGCAAATCAACCTTTCAAGATACAACTCCCTATTCCGAAGCTTGTAGTGTCAAAACGTGATTTTGGAGCGTGTGACTTGACAGCTCCAATTTCAAAATATAAAAATCAATGTTTAAAGGCACAACAAGGTTTCGAGAGACAAGTATCGTTTCTCAAGCTGATAGCATCAAAACATGATTTTGACAAACATGGTGTTCTTAGAACCACATTTCGGAGGTTGTGCCTCAAAAGCCTCGTTTTAGGAGCATAAAATTTAGTGTTTGGAGGCACAACAAGGTTTCAAGACACAAGTCCCAATTTCAGAGTCGGTAGCGTCAAAACGCAATTTTGAAGTACATCGTGCTCTTAGAACCTCATTTCGGAGCTTGTAGTGTCAAAATTTGATTTTGATGCACATCGTTCTCTTAGAACCTTGTTTCGAAGCTTGCACCTCAAATGCCTTAGTGTCGCAATATAAAAATTGGTGTTTGGAGGCACAACAAGGTTTGGAGATGCAAGTCCCGATCCCAGAGCCGGTAGTGTCAAAATTTGATTTTGAAGCACATTGTTCTCTTACAACCTTATTTAGGAGCTTGTCCCTGAAAAGCCCCGGTTTGAGAGCATCAAAATTGGTATTTGGAGGCACAAGGTTGCAAGACGCAAGTCGCGATAGCCGGTAGCATCAAAATGTGATTTTGACGCACATGGTGCTCTTAGAGCCTCGTTTCCGAAGCTTGTGCCTCGAAAACCCTGATTTTGAAACATCGAAATCAGTGTTCGGAGGCACAACAAGGTTTCAAGATGCAAGCCTCGATTCTAGAGCTAGTAGCATCAAAATTCAATTTTGATGCACATTGTGCTCTTAGAAGCCTATTTTAGAAATTGTGCCTCAAAAAAGCCCGGTTTTGGAGTATCAAAATCGATGTTTGGAGGCACAACAAGGTTTCAAGACACAAGTCCCAATTCCAAAGTCAGTAGCATCAAAATGCAATTTTGATGTACATTGTGGTCTTACTCATTTCAGAGCTTGTGTATTGAAAGCCCTAATTTTGGCGAACATCAAAATCAATGTTTTGAGGCACAAAAAGGTTATAAGAAGCAAGTCCCTATTCCGGAGCCTAAAGTGTCAAAATTCCATTTTGACGCACATCATTCTCTTAGAAGCTCATTTCAGAGCTTGTGCCTCGAAAGACCCAGATTTGGAGCATCAAAATCAATGTTTGGAGGCACAATAAAGTTTCAAGATGCAAGTCCTGATTCTAGAGTCAATAGCATCAAAATTTGATTTTCACGGACATCGTGTTCTTAGAACCTCATTTCAAAGCTTGTGCCTCGAAAGCCCCATTTTCAAGATCCAAGCCTCGATCTAGAGCCAATAGCATCAAAATTCAATTTTGATTCACATTGTGCTCTTAGAACCCTGTGTTATAAATTGTGTCTCAAAAGCATCAATTTTGGAGCATCAAAATCGATGTTAGGAGGCACAACAAGGTTTGAAGATGCAAGTCCTTATTTTGGAGCCGGTAGCGTCAAAATTTGATTTTGACGCACATCGTGCTCTTAGAACCTTGTTTTGGAGCTTATGCCTCAAAATATTTGGTTTCAAAGCATCAAAATTGGTGTTTGGAAGCACAACAATGTTTCAAGATGCAAGACCTGATTCTAAGCGTGTGCCTCGAAAGCCCTAGTTTTTTAGCATCAAAATCAGTGTTTTCAGCCACAAAAAGGTTTCAAGATGCAAGACTCGATTCTAGAGCTAGTAGCATGAAAATTCAATTTTGATGCATATTATGCTCTTCGAACCCTGTTTTAGAAATTGTACCTCAAAAGCCCTAGTTTTGGAGCATCAAAATCGATGTTTGGAGGCACAACAAGGTTTCAAGATGCAAGTCCTAATTTTGGTGCCCGTAGCGTTAAAGTTTGATTTTGACGCACATCATGCTCTTAGAACCTTGTTTTGGAGCTTATGCCTCAAAATCTTTGGTTTCGAAGCATCAAAATTGGTTTTTTCAGGCACAACAAGCTTTGAAGATGCAAGTCCCTATTTTGGAGCCTGTAAAGTCAAAACATGATTTTGATGCACATCGTTCTTTGAGAACCTCATTTAAGAGCGTGTGGCTCGAAAGCTCCAGTTTCAAAACATCAAAGTCAATGTTTAAAGGCAAACAAAAGTTTCACGACACAAGTCCCGATTGTCAAGCTGATATCGTGAAAACACTATTTTGACAAACATGGTGTTCTTAGAACCTCATTACGGAGGTTGTGCCTCAAAAGCGTTATTTTTGGAGAATAAAAATTAGTGTTTGGAAGCACAACAATATTTAGGGACACAAGTCCCAATTCCAGAGTCGGTAGTGTCAAAACGCAATTTTGATGTACATCGTGCTCTTAGAACCTCATTTTGGAGCTTGTGCCTTGAAAGCCTCATTTTTGAACATCAAAATTAGTGTTTGGAGGCACAACAAGGTTTAAAGAAGCAAGTCCCTATACATCATTCTCTTAGAAGCTCATTTCGGAGCTTGTGCCTCGAAAGACCCAGTTTTGGAGCGTCAAAATCAATGTTTGGAGGCACAACAAGGTTTCAAGACGCAAGTCCCGATTCTAGAGTCAATAGCATCAAAATATGATTTTGGCGGACATCGTGCTCTTAGAACCTCATTTCGAAGCTTGTGCCTCGAAAGCCTCAGTTTTGGAGCATCAAAATCAGTGTTTTGAGGCACAAGAAGTTTGTAAGATGCAAGTCCTGATTCTAGAGCAGTTAGCATGCACATTGTGCTCTTAGAACCTTATTTTGAAGCTTATGCCTCAAAATCTTCGGTTTCGAAGCATCAAAATGTGTGTTTGGAGACACAACAAGCTTTCAAGACGTAAGTCCCTATTCCGGAGCTTGTAGTGTCAAAACATGATTTTGATGTACATCGTGCTCTTAGAACCTCATTTCGGAGCGTGTGGCTCGAAAGCTCTAGTTTCAAAACATCAAAATCAATGTTTAAAGGCTCAACAAGGTTTCAAGACACAAGTCCCGATTCTCAAGCTCATAGTGTCAAAACATGATTTTGACAAACATGGTGTTCTTAGAACCTCATTTAAGAGGTTATGCCTCAAAAGCCTCATTTTGGAGTGTAAAAATTAGTGTTTGGAGGCACAACAAGGTTTCAAGACACAAGTCCCTATTTTGGATCCTATAGAGTCAAAATTCCATTTTGACGCATGCACATCATTCTCTTAGAAGTTCATTTCGGAGGTTGTGCCTCGAAACACCCAGTTTTGTAGCATCAAAATTAATGTTTCGAGGCACAACAAGGTTTCAAGATGCAAGCCCCGATTCTATTGCCAGTAGCATCAAAATTCAATTTTCATGCACATTGTGCTGTTAGAAACCTGTTTTAGAAATTGTGCCTCAAAAGCCATAGTTTTGGAGCATCAAAACCGATGTTTGGAAGAACAAGTTTCAAGATGCAAGTCTTGAGCCCGTAGCATCAAAATTTGATTTTGATGCACATCGTGTTCCTAGAATGTTTTGGAGCTTATGCCTCAAAATTTTCGGTTTCGAAACATCAAAATTGGTGTTTGGAGACACAACAATCTTTCAAGATGCAAATCCCTATTCCGGAGCCTGTAGTGTCAAAATGCAATTTTGATGTACATCATGCTCTTAGAACCTCATTTCGGAGCTTGTGCCTTTAAAGCACTGATTTTGGAACATCAAAATCAGTGTTTGGAGGCACAACAGGTTTAAAGAAGCAAATCCCTATTCCGAAGCCTGTAGAGTTAAAATTCCATTTTGACAGACATCATTCTCTTAGAAGCTCATTCCGGAGCTTGTGCCTCAAAAGACATAGTTTTGGAGCATCAAAATCAATATTTGGAGGCACAACAAAGTTTCAAGATGCAAGTCCTGATTCCAGAGTCAATAGCGTCAAAATCAAATTTTGACGCACATCGTGTTCTTAGAACCTCATTTCGAAGCTTGTGCCTTGAAAGCCCCAGTTTCGGAGCATCAAAATCAATGTTTTGAGGCAAAACAAGGTTTCAAGATCCAGGCCCCGATTCTTGAGCCAATAGTATCAAAATTCAATTTGATTCACATTGTGCTCTTAGAACCCTGTGTTATAAATTGTGTCTCAAAAGCCCCAATTTTGGAGCATCAAAATCAATCTTAGGAGGCACAGCAAGGTTTGAAGATGCAAGTCTTGATTCTGGAGCCGGTAGCATCAAAAATTGATTTTGACACACATCGTGCTTTTCCAACCTTGTTTTGGAGCTTATGCCTAAAAATCTTCGGTTTCAAAACATCAAAATTGGTGTTTGGAAGCACAACAAGCTTTCAAGATGCAAGTCCCTATTCCGGAGGTTATAGTGTCAAAACGTTATTTTGAAGCACATCATGCTCTTAGAACCTCATTTCGAAGCGTGTGGCTCAAAAGCTCTAGTTTCAAAACATCAAAATCAATGTTTAAAGGCACAACAAGGTTTCAAGACACAAGTCCCGATTCTCAAGTTGATAGCGTCAAAAAATGATTTTGACAAACATGGTGTTCTTAGAAACTCATTCGGGAGGTTGTGCCTCAAAAGCCTCATTTTTGGAACATAAAAATTAGTGTTTGGAGGCGCAACAAGGTTTCAAGACACAAGTCCCAACTCCAGAGACGGTAGCGTCAAAATACAATTTTAATGTACACCATGCTCTTAGAACCACATTTCGGAGCTTGTGCCTTGAAAGCATTGATTTTGGAACATAAAAAAGTGTTTGGAGGCACAACAAGGTATCAAGAAGCAAGTCCCTATTCCGGATCCTGTAGCGTTAAAATTCTATTTTGATGCACATCAATCTCTTAGAAGCTCATTTCGGAGCTTGTGCCTCGAAAGGCCCACTTTTGGAGCGTCAAAATGAATGTTTCGAGGCAGAAAAAGGTTTCAATATGCAAGTCTTGATTCCAGAGCCAGTAGTATCAAAATGAGATTTTGAAGCAAATTGTGCTCTGAGAACCTTATTTAGAAGCTTGTCCCTCGAAAGCCCCAGTTTGGCAACATCAAAATTGGTGTTTGGAGGCACAAGGTTGCGAGAAGCAAGTCAAGATTTCGGAGCTGGTAGCGTCAAAATGTGATTTTAAGGCACATGGTGCTCTTAGAGCATCATTTGCGGAGCTTGCGCCTCGAAAGCTCCACTTTTGAAACATCAAAATCAATGTTTGGAGGCACAACAACGTTTCAAGATGCAAGTCCCAATTCTAGAGTCAATAGCGTCAAAATCTGATTTTGGTGCAAATCGTGCTCTTAGAACCTCATTTCGAAGCTTGTGCCTCGAAAGACCCGGTTTCGGAGCATCAAAATCAATGTTTTTTGGCACAACAAGGTTTCAAGATACAAGCCCCAATTCTAGAGCCAGTAGCATCAAAATTCTATTTTGATGCACATTGTGCTCGTAGAACCCTGTTTTAGAAATTGTGCCTCAAAAGCCCCAGTTTTGGAGCATCAAAATCGATGTTTGCAGCCACAACAAGGATTCGCAGCATCAAAATTGGTGTTTGGAGGCACAACAAGCTTTCAAGAATTCCGGACGCTGTATTGTCAAAACGGGATTTTGATGCACATCATGCTCTTAGAACCTCGTTTCGGACCATGTGGCTCGAAAGCTCCAGTTTCAAAACATCAAAATTAATATTTAAATGCACAACAAGGTTTGAAGACACAAGTCCTGATTCTCAAGCTGATAGCGTCAAAAGACAATTTTGACAAACAAGGTGTTCCTAGAACCTCATTTCGGAGGTTGTGCCTCAAAAGCCTCATTTTTGGAGCATAAAAATTAGTGTTTGGAGAGGCACAACAAGGTTAAAAGGTGCAAGTCCCAATTCCAAAGTCGGTAGCGTCAAAACGCAATTTAGATGTACATCGTGCTCTTAAAACCTCATTTTGGAGCTTGTGCCTTGAAAGCCTTGATTTTGGAACATCAAAGTCAGTGTTTGGAGGCATGACAAGGTTTCAAGTAGCAAGTCCCTATTCTGGAGCTGACAGCATAAACATTTTGACTCACATCATGCTTTAGAACCTTGTTTTGGAGCTTATGCCTCAAAACAAGTCCCAATTCTAGAGTCAGTAGCGTCACAACGCAATTTTGATGTACATCATGCTCTTAGAACCTCATTTCCGAGCTTCTGCCTTGAAAGCCCTGGTTTTGGAACAAAAAAATTAGTGTTTGGAGGCACACAACAAGGTTTCAAGAAGCAAGTCCCTATTCCAGAGCCTCTAGCGTCAAAATTTCATTTTGACGCATATTATTCTCTTAGAAGCTCATTTCGGAGCTTGTGCCTCAAAAGACCCAGTTTTGGAGCATCAAAATCAATGTTTGAAGGCACAACAAGGTTTCTAGACAAAAGTCCTGATTCTCGAGCTGATAGCATCAAAAAATGATTTTGACAAACATGGTGTTCTTAGAACCTCATTTCGGAGGTTATGCCTCAAAAGCCTCATTTTTGGAGCATAAAAATTAGTGCTTAGAGACACAACAAGGTTTCAAGACAATTTTGATGTACATCGTGCTCTTAGAACCCAATTTCGAAGCTTCTGCCTTGAAAGCCCTGATTTTGGAACATCAAAGTCAGTGTTTCGAGGCACAATAAGGTTTCAAGAAGCAAGTCCGTATTCTAGAGCCGGTAGCGTCAAAATTTGATTTAGACGCACATCGTGCTCTTAGACCCTTTTTTGGAGCTTATGCCTCAAAACAAGTCCCAATTCTAGAGTCGGTAGCGCCAATTCTAGAGTCGGTAGCGTAAAAATGCAATTTTGATGTACATCGTGCTCTTAGAACCTCATTTTGGAACTTGTGCCTCAAGTCCTGGTTTTGGAACAAAAAAATCAGTGTTTGGAGGCACACAAAAAGGTTTCAAGAAGCAAGTCCCTATTCCGGAGCCTCTAGCATCAAAATTCCATTTTGACGCATATTATTCTCTTAGAAGCTCATTTCAAAGCTTGTGCGTCGAAAGCCCTGGTTTTGGAGCATCAAAATCATTGTTTTGAGGCACAACAAGGTTTCAAGATGCAAGCCTTGATTCTAGAACTCGATTATAGAAATTGTGCGTCAAAAGCCCCTGTTTTGGAGCATCAAAAATGATGTTTGGAGGCACAACAAGATTTCAAGATGCAAATCTTATTCTAGAGCCGGTAGCGTCAAAATTTGATTTTGACGCACTTAGAACCTTATTTTTGAGCTTATGCCTCAAAATATTTGGTTTCGAAGCATCAAAATTGGTGTTTGGAGGCACAACAAGCTTTCAAGATACAAGTCCCTATTCCAGAGCTTGTAGTGTCAAAACGTGATTTACATGCACATCGTGCTCTTAGAACCTCGTTTTAGAGTGTGTGTCTCGAAAGCTCTAGTTTCAAAACATCAAAATCAATGTTTAAAGGCACAACAAGGCTTCAAAACACAAGTCCCGATTCTCAAGCTGATAGCATCAAAACACGATTTTGACAAATATGGTGTTCTTAGAACCTCATTTCAGAGATTGTTCCTCAAAAGCCTCCTTTTTGGAGCATAAAAATCAGTGTTTGGAGGCACGACATGGTTTCAAGACACAAGTCCCAATTCCAGAGTCAATAGCGTCAAAACACAATTTTGATGTACACCGTGCTCTTAGATTATAGAACATAAAAATCAGTGTTTGGAGGCACAATAAGGTATCAACAAGCAAGTCCCTATTCCAGATCCTATAGCGTTAAAATTCTATTTTGACGCGCATCAATCTCTTAGAAGCTCATTTCGGAGCTTGTGCCTCGAAAGACCCACTTTTGGAGCGTCAAAATCAATGTTTCGAGGCACAAAAAGGTTTCAAGATGCAAGTCCCGATTCTAGAGTCAATAGCGTCAAAATTTAATTTTGGCGCACATCGTGCTCTAAGAACCTCATTTCGAAGCTTGTTTCTCAAAAGCCCCAATTTTGGAGCATCAAAATCAGTGTTTTGAGGCACAACAAGGTGTTGTTCACCAAAAGTGATAACCCAAGACACCTGTAAATCTATCTATGAGATAGCCAATCTCAATCAATGAAACACTTCAGGGTTGGGACAACATAACATAGGATCCTAATGATCCTCCTGCACTTCAGGTTCTGCTAGACCTAGGGGGGGACACCCTTTTGATGCATTGAATACAACAATCACAAACATAAGACTGCATCAACAATGAGCAGACAAACAATTCCACAAGCTCACCAAATTAGGTAACATGTACAGATGGGCTGGATCTTATAAAAATAATAGGTGAAATAGAGCTTTGGAAGGACAGAACATTAACCCCTAAACATAAAGGGAAATAGATTTATCTTTTAAAATGTATATCTGAGACCATTCCCAAATCTGTCAAAGACTAGTGCCTTTTTTCATTGGGCAGGAGAGTCACTCACAGAACTACAAATATGAATCATAGATGCAAGTTTGTTTTCCTTAAACAAGATATTCATGCATCAATACCTTATATTAATGCACTATTTGATTCATTCACAAATTCATCAGATCTGGATACATATTTCATTATTTATGACTGACTATATTTAAACTCTTCATTGAAGAATGCCTACAGACAATCATACAATCTCCTTGAGATGACAAATTTCATCCTCCTTGAGGATTGAATTCATAATAATGAAAAAAAACATATCACAAAGACAATCTTGTGGGAAATTACTCATGCCTGACACCAGTAAGACCTGCAATTAAAACCATATTTACAACATTGCACTGCAATCTCTATACCCTGAAACCAAACAGAAGCATTTACAAACTTGGGTCAAGATTTTCAGAAAATGGAAGCCATCAAATCTGGAGCATTTTCCAAATTTCTGGAACCTTTGCAATTGAGAAGAATTCGGAATAAAAAGAGGAGGGAAGAAAATCAAATCTGCAACTGAATTGCCAAGTGTCTCCTCTCTAACTGAATTTTGTTCCCATGGAAACTGCCTCCAAAATATCCCACATTTGTCAAAATTAACCTCATAATCAGATTCCTCACTCCAAGAGCTTTTCGGCGATATATAATACTTTATATTTTGGCCAAAATTTAGACCTTGGGCGAATTAATTCCCATTTGTGCTCAGTCATTTAAATATTTCGAATTTTAATATAGTCAGAACTATATCATTTATTCATTTTAATTTTGATTTTTTGCTTCCATTTGGTCCAAACGCTTTTGCCACGTGGCGGCCTCCAATTGGTCGATGGGGTTGACCGGACACCACCTGGGATGACACCTCATCACTGCCACTTGGTCGCCACGTGTACACCACCTTAGCGCCATGTCATCGCCACTGGATTGCCACCTATCACGACACGTGGACAGCTCTCGTTCACTTTCATTATTTTGCAGGGTGTAACTCGCATGCATCTTCCTTTCGTGAAATAGCGCGTACCGTCGATCCATCTCGAACTTGCTCACTCGTTAACCCGACCTTTCTCTGCAAAATTTTGCCTACTTGCCTCGGGAAGCATGCATGCGTGGGGTCCACCTAGTCACCATCCAGTCAACTCCTCCGTCACCTCGAGATTCGTGCTCGCATGTGGGCCCACCTTGGGCGCCATCAAGCACCATCCGTCAAAAGCCTTTATGGCTTAGACATATTACTACTGTAAGGTTTTGCATTTAAATACCACAAAGTTACCCTCCACAGTGAATGTGGGATAATGCATTATACCTGGGAATGCATTTTTGAAGCTTTCTCTGCAACTTAATGGCATTTTTATGATTTTCTTTTGCTTGAAACATCTGATGCAAGAGTTTTAATCCTTTACCCTACCACGTGAGAGGGAATAATCGATTTGTTGATCATTGCATTTGTTTGAGAAATTCTTTAACTGTTGTAGCTGCTACCAGAGACTTCACATGGGGAGGAAGTGGCTTTACACCCAGCAAACTGCATTTTTTCTTGAACACTCTATCCTCTCACAACACCACACTCATAAACCAGACACCACGTGAGGGAGGGGAGACTGCAGAAATTTCCATTTGTATTTAAAGCTTAACTCTTCAATACTTCCTTCAACGCTGCCCCTCTCATTTGCTTCATTTGTTTATTAAGACTGCAGATGCCCTCCCACAAATACCACGCAGGAGGACTCAGTTGTTTCAATTCATTTGATTGTTTTAACATGGCCTCCAAATAGCCACGCAGGAGGATAGGATTAACTGCTGTTTGCATTTGATTTGGAAGTATTTCTGCTGCCCTCCAAACTCCATGCAAGGAAATTTAGCCAAGGAAGTGGGTTTTGCTGTTAAACCTTTCAATCACTACACAAGAGGAGTGAGTTGGCTGCAAATTGCATTTGTTTTGGAATTTTTCTGTGGTTGCTAACACGTGGGGGGTTTTGGCTGGGAGCTTGCAAATGGAGGATGTTGCTGCCAGCAAAAAACTTGTTTAAAAGATCTTTTAAAATCCTGTCCTCCACCATCCACACAGAGAACTTGGTCAATGGTCCTGCATCTTCAAGACTCCACTCCATGCATAGGGAGGATTGGCTGGGCTCTTCATTAAATCTGCTTTGGAGGTTTCCAATGTTCAGCAAGATGACTCGGCTTCACTCTTAAATCATAAATGATTCACTTAAGTGGTCTCTATATTTTGGACATGTAACCTGGTTGTTGATTTGTAGTTGCTTGAATGACTCCAATTGGAAAAGTTAAGAACCATGCCAATCCACAATGCTAATATCATACACCACCATGAAAGTTGAAATTCTTCTCTCCATACCATGCTACCAAACAATAAGACTAAGAACCACCACTCTCCTATCTGGCTTTCACTTTAAACCTTGAATCATACATCATATGATTTTAAAATAACAATTAAAACTTTGCCTGAAAAGATGCCTGGAGCAACAAGTCAAGTCGGGCCCCAGAGTGGGTCTGACTAAAAAAAAAATCGTTTTCATGCAACTGACCTCTAAAATATCTCACGGACAACAAACAAACCTCTGGAAATGATCGGTATCATTTTCGGATCATTAAACTGAGTTTCGCAACTTTCAGGCAATTACGCCACAATTTTCGCATTTAATCGCAAAGACGTAATTTTCAATGTGGTCAAAACACCTTTCTGGAGCTCGCCGTCTGACAGGCGTGTACTTTGATATACAAGGTTGACTTCTACCAAAAGGTTTCTCAAGACGAGTCCCGAACGAAGAGATATTAATTTCCAAAAATGTCCAACTGGCTTTGTCGACACTACGGACCTGATGAAGTCAATGTTCTGGCAACACATGATGCCTTTCTTAAAAATACCAAACGACCTCCGTGGGTCCTCAAATTTGAAACATAGGTACCTTAGGTACATATTAAATCTTTGAATTCTCAATTCGATCACCAGACTGACAGGATGCAAACGGCACGATCACCAAAACGGCTACATTAACTGATATAACACTGGAGTGCAGACAACTGAATTTGATGGCAAAATGAGCTCTTTTGAAAACCGATCAAACGGATTGGTAGAGCCTTGAAATTTGACACGTAGCTCACCATTTATACCAACATTAGCCCGGAACAAACATTCTGACATGACGCTCACCAGGACATTTTTACACTTGTGCAAACATCACAAACTACAAACGGATTGAGCTTTGAAAACTGAGCAAACGGATTCATAAGGACTTGAAATTTTGCATGTTGACTCACATTTATGCATAAAATTCAATCCATTTTGAAATTATTCATGATAATAAACATGAAAAAAGATATAAACACCCAAAGTAGGCTACTTAATAAAATTTGCACTTGTGCCTAAAATGCACTTCCAGCTCACCCCTCAAACTGGAAGTGCATAAACTTATCCAAATTGACTTCTTAAAGTTGCACATCACTGAATAGGCCAAATGAAAGGTGTGCGACATGAATCCTGAGCCTTACCCTCTGAAAATCAACGGGCTCCATTTTACCCCCTTGCTAAGTAGGCCATTCAAACTGACTTATTTTAATCATTCGGAAATGTCGGGCAAATTTTTGAAATAGGCCTATAAACTTGACTCAATTTTAATTAGTCCCAACACAAGGTTTCAAGATGCAAGCTCTGATTCTAGAGCCAGTAGCATCAAAATTCAATTTTGATGCACAACAAGGTTTCAAGATGCAAGTCTTGATTCTAGAGCTGGTAGCATCAAAATTTGATTTTGACGCACATCGTGCTCTTAGAACCTCATTTCGGAGCGTGTGGCTCGAGAGCTCCAGTTTCAAAACATCAAAATCAATGTTTAAAGGCAGAACAAGGTTTCAAGACACAAGTCCCGATAGTCAAGCTGATAGCATCAAAACACAATTTTGAGAAATATGGTGTTCTTAGAACCTCATTTCGGAGGTTGTGCCTCAAGAAGCAAATCCCTATGTCGGAGCCTGTATCGTCAAAATTCCATTTTCACCAACATCAATCTCTTAGAAGCTCATTTTGGAGCTTGTACCTCGGAAGATCCAATTTTGGAGCATCAAAATCAATGTTTGGACGCACAACAAGGTTTCAAGATGCAAATCCCGATACTAGAGTCAATAGCATCAAAATCTAATTTTGGCGTACATCGTGCCCTTAGAAACTCATTTCGAAGCTTTTGCGTCGAAAGCCCCAGTTTTGGAGCATCAAAATCAGTGTTTTGAGGCACAACAAGGTTTCAAGATCTAAGCCCTAATTCTAGAGCCAGTAGCATCAAAATTCAATTTTGATGCACATTGTGCTCTTTGAACCCTGTCTTATAAATTGTGCCTCAAAAGCCCTAGGTTTTGTCCATCAAAATCTATGTTTAGAGGCATAACAAGATTTGAAGATGCAAGTCCTGATTTTATAGCCGGTAGCGTCAAGATTTCATTTTGAATCACATCGTGCTCTTAGAACCTTGTTTTGGAGCTTATGCCTCAAAATCTTCAGTTACGAAGCATCAAAATTGGTGTTTGGAGGCACAACAAGATTTCAAGATGCAAGTCCCTATTCTGGAGCCTTTATTGTCAAAACGTGATTTTGATGCACATCATGCTCTTCGAACCTCATTTCGGAGCGTGTGGCTCCAAAGCTCCATTTTCAAAACATCAAAATCAGTGTTTAAAGGCACAACAAGGTTTCAAGACACAAGTCCCTATTCTCAAGCTAATAGCCTCAAAACATGATTTTGACAAACATGGTGTTTTTAGAACCTCATTTCGGAGGTTGTGCCTCAAAAGCCTCATTTTTGGAGAATAAAAATTAGTGTTTGGAGGCATGACAAGGTTTCAAGACACAAGTCCCAATTCCAGAGTCGGTAGCGTGAAAATGCAATTTTGATGTACATCATGCTCTTAGAACCTCATTTCGGAGCTTGTGCCTTGAAAGCCCTGATTTTGGACCATAAAAATCAGTGTTTGGAGGCACAACAAGGTTTCAAGAAGCAAGTCCCTATTTCGGAGTCTGTAGCGTCAAAATTCAATTTTTACGCACATCATTCTCTTAGAAGCTCATTTGGGAACTTGTGTCTCGAAAGACCCAGTTTTGGAGCGTCAAAATCTATGTATCGAGGCACAACAAGCATTCAAGATGCAAGCCCCGATTCTAGAGCTAGTCGCATCAAAATTCAATTTTGATCCACATTGTGCTCTTAGAACCCTGTTTTATAAATTGTGCCTCAAAAGCCCCAGTTTTGGAGCATCAAAATAGATGTTTGGAGGTACAACAAGGTTTCAAAATCTTCGGTTTTGAAACATAAAAATTGGTGTTTGGAGGCAGAACAAGCTTTAAAGACCCAAGTCCCTATTTCGGAGCCTATAGTTTCAAAATTTTGATTTTGATGCACATCATGCTCTTAGAACCTCGTTTCGGAGCGTGTGGCTCGAAAGCTCCAGTTTCAAAACATCAAAATCAATGTTTAAAGGCACAACAAGGTTTCAAGACACAAACCCGATTCTCAAGCTGATAGTATCAAAACACGATTTTGACAATCATGGTGTTCTTAGAACTTGATTTCGGAGGTTGTGCCTCAAAATCCTCGTTTTTTGAGCATAAAAATTAGTGTTTGGAGGCACAACAAGATTTCAAGGCATAAAAATTAGTGTTTGTTGTGCCTCCTAACATCGATTTTGATGCTCCAAAATTGATGCTTTTGAGACACAATTTATAACACAGGGTTCTAAGAGCACAATGTGAATCAAAATTGAATTTTGATGCTATTGGCTCTAGAATCGAGGCTTGGATCTTGAAACCTTGTTTTGCCTCAAAACCCTGATTTTCATGCTCCGAAAATGGGGCTTTCGAGGCACAAGCTTTGAAATGAGGTTCTAAGAACACGATGTCCGTGAAAATCAAATTTTGATGCTATTGACTCTAGAATCAGGACTTGCATCTTGAAACTTTATTGTGCCTCCAAACATGGATTTTGATGCTCCAAATGAGCTTATAAGAGAATGATGTGCGTCAAAACGGAATTTTGATGCTTTAGGCTCCGGAATAGGGACTTGCTTCTTATAACCTTTTTGTGCCTCAAAACATTGATTTTGATGTTCGCCAAAATTAGGGCTTTCAATGCACAAGCTCTGAAATGAGTAAGACCACAATGTACATCAAAATTGCATTTTGATGCTACTGACTTTGGAATTGGGACTTGTGTCTTGAAACCTTGTTGTGCCTCTGAACATCGATTTTGATGCTCCAAAACCAGGGTTTTTTGAGGCACAATTTCTAAAATAGGGTTCTAAGAGCACAATGTGCATCAAAATTGAATTTTGATGCTACTAGCTCTAGAATCGGGGCTTGCATCTTGAAACCTTGTTGTGCCTCCGAACATTGATTTCGATGTTTCAAAATCAGGGCTTTCGAGGCACAAGCTCCGGAAACGAGGCTCTAAGAGCACCATGTGCATCAAAATCACATTTTGATGCTACCGGCTATCGCGACTTGCGTCTTGCAACCTTGTGCCTCCAAATACCAATTTTGATGCTCTCAAACCGGGGCTTTTGAGGGACAAGCTTCTAAATAAGGTTCTAAGAGAACAATGTGCTTCAAAATCGCATTTTGACACTACCGGCTTTGGGATCGGGACTTGCATCTCCAAACCTTGTTGTGCCTCCAAACACCAATTTTTATATTGCGACACTAAGGCATTCGAGGTGCAAGCTTCGAAACAAGGTTCTAAGAGAACTATGTGCATCAAAATCAAATTTTGACACTACAAGCTCCGAAATGAGGTTCTAAGAGCACGATGTACTTCAAAATTGCATTTTGATGCTACCGACTCTGGAATTGGGACTTGTGTCTTGAAACCTTGTTGTGCCTCCAAACACTAAATTTTACCCTCCGCCCCGATTCTAGAGCGAGTTGCATCAAAACTGAAGCAACTTAGAACCCTGTTTTAGAAATTATGCCTCAAAAGCCCCAGTTTTGGAGCATCAAAATCGATGTTTGGAGGCACAACAAGGTTTCAAGATGCAAGTCCTGATTCTGGAGCTGGTAGTGTCAAAATTTGATTTTGACGCACATCATGCTCTTAGAACCTTGTTTTGGAGCATATCCCTCAAAATCTTCGGTTTTGAAACATAGAAATTGGTGTCTGGAGGCAGAACAAGCTTTCAAGACACAAGTCCCTATTTCGGAGCATTTAGTTTCAAAACATGATTTTGAGGCACATCATGGTCTTAGAACCTCATTTCGGAGCATGTGGCTCAAAAGCTCCAGTTTGAAAACATCAAAATGAATGTTTAAAGGCACAGCGAGGTTTGAATGTTCAAATTCTCAAGCTGATAGCATCAAAATACTATTTTGACAAATAGGGTGTTCTTAGAACCTGATTTTAGAGGTTGTGCCTCAAAATCCTCATTTTTGGAGAATAAAAATTAGTGTTTGGAGGCACAACAAATTTTCAAGGCACATGTCCCAAATCCAGAGTCGGTAGCGTCAAAACACAATTTTGATGTACATCGTGCTCTTAGAACCTCATTACGGAGCTTGTGCCTTGAAAGCCTTGATTTTGGAACATCAAAATCAGCATTTGGAGGCCCAACAAGGTTTAAAGAAGCAAGTCCCTATTCCGGAGTGTGTAGCGTCCAAAGACCCAATTTTGGAGCATCAAAATCATTTTTTGGAGGCACAACAAGGTTTCAAGATGCAAGTCCCGATTGTAGAGTCAATAGCGTCAAAATTTGATTTTGGCGCACATCGTGCTCTTAGAACCTCATTTCGAAGCTTGTGCCTTGAAATCCCCAGTTTTGGAGTATCAAAATCAGTGTTTTGACGCACAACAAGGTTTCAAGATTCAAGCCCCGATTCTAGAGCTTGCAGCATCAAAATTCAATTTTGATGCACATTGTGCTCTAATAACCCTGTTTTAGAAATTGTGCCTCAAAAGCCCCAGTTTTGGAGCATCAACATCGATGTTTGGAGGCACAAAAAGGTTTCAAGATGCAAGTGTTGATTCTAGAGCCGGTAGCGTCAAAATTTGATTTTGACGCACATCATGGTCTTAGAACACAAGTCGCGATTCTCAAAATGATAGCGTGAAAACACAATTTTGACAAACATGGTGTTCTTAGAACCTCATTTCGGAGGTTGTGCCTCAAAAGCCTCATTTTTGGAGCATAAAAATTAGTGTTTGGAGGCACAACAAGGTTTCAAGACACAAGTCCCAATTCTAGAGTCGGTAGCATCAAAACACAATTTTGATGTACATTGTGCTCTTAGAACCTCATTTTGGAGCTTGTGTCTTGGAAGCCCTGATTTTGGAACATCAAAATTATTGTTTGGAGGCACAACAAGGTTTCAAGATGCAAGTCCCCATTCTGGTGCCGGTAGCATCAAAATTCAATTTTGAGTCACATCGTTCTCTTAGAACCTTCTTTCAAAGCTTGCACCTCAAACGCCTCGGTTTCAGAATATCAAAATTGGTGTTTGGAGGCACAAGAAGGTTTCAAGATGCAAGTCCCAATTCCATAGCCGGTAGTGTCAAAATGTGATTTTGAAGCACATCGTGCTCTAAGAACCTTATTTAGGAGCTTGTCCCTAGAAAGCCCCGGTTTTCAAGCACCAAAATTGGTATTTGGAGGCACAAGGTTGCAAGACACAAGTCGCTATTTCAGAGCTGGTAGCATCAAAACGTGCTCTTAGAACCTTGTTTTGGAGCTTATGCCTCAAAATCTTCAGTTTTGAAGCATCAAAATTGGTGTTTGGAGGCACAACAAGCTTTCAAGATGCAAGTCCCTATTCCAGAGCCTATAGTGTGAAAAAATAATTTTGATGCACATCGTGCTCTTAGAACCTCATTTCGGAGCGTGTGACTCGAAAGCTGCAGTTTCAAAACATCAAAATAAATGTTTAAAGGAACAACAAGGTTTCAAGACAAAAATCCCGATTCTCAAGCTGATAGCGTCAAAACACCATTTTGACAAACATCGTGTTCTTAGAACCCCATTTCAGAGGTTGTGCCTCAAAAGCCTCCCTTTTTGGAACATAAAAATTAGTGTTTGGAGGCACAACAATGTTTCAAGTTACAAGTCCCAATTCTAGAGTCGCTATCGTCAAAACGCAATTTTAATGTACATCATGCTCTTAGAACCTCATTTCAGAGCTTGTGCCTTGAAAGCTCTGATTTTGAGGCACAACAAGGTTTCAATGATGTAAGTCCTGATTCTAGAGTCAATAGCATCAAAATCTGATTTTGGCGCACATCGTGCTCTTAGAACCTCATTTCAAAGCTTGTGCCTCGAAAGCCCCAGTTTGGGAGCATCAAAATCATTGTTTTGAGGCACAACAAGGTTTCAAGATGCAAGCCCTGATTCTAGAGCCAGTATCATCAAAATTCAATTTTGATGCACATTGTGCTCTTAGAACCCTATTTTAGAAATTGTGCCTCAAAAGCCCCAATTTTGGAGCATCAAAATCATTGTTTTGAGGCACAACAAGGTTTCAAGATGCAAGCCTTGATTGTAGAGCCAGTATCATCAAAATTCAATTTTGATGCACATTGTGCTCTTAGAACCCTATTTTAGAAATTGTGCCCCAAAAGCCCCAGTTTTGGAGCATCAAAATTGATGTTAGGAGGCACAACAAGTTTTCAAGATGCAAGTCCCGATTCTAGAGTCAATAGCATCAAAATCTGATTTTGGTGCACATCGTGCTCTTAGAACCTCATTTCGAAGCTTGTACCTTGAAAGCCCCAGTTTCAAAGCATCAAAATTAGTGTTTTGAGGCACAACAAGGTTTCAAGATGCAAGCCCCGATTCCAAAACCAGTAGCATCAAAATTCAATTTTGATGCACATTGTGCTCTTAGACCCCTATTTTAGAAGTTCTGCCTCAAAAGCCCGAGTTTTGGAGGATTAAAATCGATGTTTGGTGGCACAACAAGGTTTAAAGATGCAAGTCCTACTTCTGGAGCCGGTAGCGTCAAATTTTGATTTTGACGCACAGTGTTGTTTTAGAACCTTGTTTTGGAGCTTATGCCTCAAAATCTTTGGTTTCGAAGCATCAAAATTGGTGTTTGGAGGCACAAGAAGGTTTCAAGACGCAAGTCCCTATTCCAGAGCCTGTAGTGTCAAAACATGATTTTGATGCACATCATGCTCTTAGAACCTCATTTCGCAGTGTGTCGCTCAAAAGCTCCAGTTTCAAAACATCAAAATCAATGTTTAAAGGCACAACAAGGTTTCAAGACACAAGTCTCGATTATCAAGCTGATAGCATCAAAACACGATTTTGACAAACATGGTGTTCTTAGAACCTTATTTTGGAGGTTGTCCCTCAAAAGCCTCATTTTTGGAGCATAAAAATTAGTGTTTGGAGGCACGACAAGGTTTCAGGACACAAGTCCCAATTCCATAGTCGGTAGCGTCAAAATTCAATTTTGATGTACATCATGCTCTTAGAACGTCATTTTAGATCTTGTGCCTTGAAATCCCCGATTGTAGAGCCAGTAGCATCAAAATTCAATTTTGATTCACATTGTGCTCTTAGAACCCTATTTTAGAAATTGTGCCTCAAAAGCCCCAATTTTGGAGTATCAAAATCAATGTTTGGAGGCACAACAAGGTTTCAAGACACAAGTCCCAATTCCAGAGTCGGTAGCGTCAAAACACAGTTTTGATGTACATCGTGTTCTTAAAACCTCATTTCAGAGCTTGTGCCTTGAAAGCCCTGATTTTGGAACATCAAAATCAATGTTTTGAGACACAACAAGGTTTCAAGAAGCAAGTCCCAACTCCAAAGCCTAATGTGTCAAAAATCCATTTTGACGCACATCATTCTCTTAGAAGATCATTTCGGAGCTTCTGCTTCGAAAGACGCAGTTTTGGAGCATCAAAATCATTTTTTTGAGGCACAACAAGGTTTCAAGATGCAAGACCCGATTGTAGAGCCAGTAGCATCCAAGTTCAATTTTGATGCACATTGTGCTCTTAGAACCCTGTTTTAGAAATTGTGCCTCAAAAGCCCCAGTTGTCGAGCATCAAAATCGATGTTTGGAGGCACAACAAGGTTTAAAGATGCAAGTCCTAATTGTGGAGCCGGTAGCGTCAAAGTTTGGTTTTGATGCACATCGTACTCTTAAAACCTTGTTTTGGAGCTCATGCCTCAAAATCTTCGGTTTCGAAGCATCAAAATTGGTGTTTTAAGGCACAACAAGCTTTCAAGAGGCAAGTCCCTATTCCGCAGCCTTTAGTGTCAAAACGTGATTTTGATGCACATCGTGCTCTTAGAACCTCGTTTCCGAGCGTGTGGATCAAAAGCTCCAGTTTCAAAACATCAAAATCAATGTTTAAAGGCACAACAAGGTTTCAAGATGGAAGTCCTGATTTTGGAGCCGGGTAGCGTCAACATTTGATTTTGATGCACATTGTGCTCTTAGAACCTTGGGTTTTGAAGCATCAAAATTGGTGTTTGGAGGCACAACAAGCTTTCAAGACGCAAGTCCCTATTCCGGAGCATTTAGTGTCAAAACATGATTTTGATGCACATTGTGCTAAACCTCGTTTGAGAGAGTGTGGCTCGAAAGCTCTAGTTTCAAAACATCAAAATCAATGTTTAAAGGCACAACAAGGTTTCACGACACAAGTCCCGATTCTCAAGCTAATAGCGTCAAAATAATATTTTGACAAACATGGTGTTCTTGGAAGCTCATTTCGGAGGTTGCGCCTCAAAAGCCTCATTTTGGAGCATACAAATTAGTGCTTGTGCCTTGAAAGCCTTGATTTTGGCACATCAAAATCAATGTTTTGGCAAGTCCCTATTCCAGAGCTTGTAGCATCAAAATTTCATTTTTACGCACATCATTCTCTTAGAAGCTCATTCCGGAGCTTGTGCTTGGAAAGACCCAGATTTGGAGCGTCAAAATCAATGTTTCGAGGCACAACCACGTTTCAAAATCTGATTTTGGCGCACATCATGCTCTTAGAACCTCATTTCGAAGCTTGTACCTTAAAAGCCCCGGTTTCAGAGCATCAAAATCAGAGTTGTGCGGCACAACAAGGTTTCAAGATGCAAGCCTCGATTCTAGAGCCAATCGCATCAAAATTCAATTTTTATGCACATTGTGCTCTTAGAACCCTGGTTTAGAAATTGGGCTTCAAAAGCGCCACTTTTGGAGCGTCAAAATTGATATTTGGAGGCTAAACAAGGTTTCAAGATGCAAGTCCTGATTCAGGAGCCGGTAGCATCAAATTTTGATTTTGACGCACATCGTGCTCTTGCAACCTTGTTTTGGTGCTTATGCCTCAAAATATTTGGTTTCGAAGCATCAAAATTGGTGTTTGGAGGCACAACAAGCTTTCAAGATGCAAGTCCCTATTCGTGTCAAAACATGATTTTGACTCACATCATGCTCCTAGAACCTCGTTTCAGAGCATGTGGCTCCAAAGCTCCAGCTTCAAAACATCAAAATCAATGCTTAAAACAACAAGGTTTAATGACACAAGTCTTGATTCTCAAGCTGATAGCATTAAAACACTATTTTGACAAACGTGGTGTTCTTAGAACCTTCCGGAGGTTGTGCCTCAAAAGCCTCATTTTTGGAGCATAAAAATTAGTGTTTGGAGGCACAACAAGGTTTCAAGAAACAAGTCCCAATTCAAAGTCGGTAGCGTCAAAACGTAATTTTTGGAGTTTCAAAATCAGTGTATTGAGGCACAACAAGGTTTCAAGATGCAAGCCCCGATTCTAGAGCCAGTAGCATCAAAATTGAATTTTGATGCATATTGTGCTCTTAGAACCCTATTTTAGATATTTTGCCTCGAAAGCCCTAGTTTTGGAGCATCAAAATCGATGTTCGGAGGAACAACAAGGTTTCAAGATGCAAGTCCTGATTCTTGAGTCGGTAGCGTCAAAATTTGATTTTGACACACATCGTGCTCTTAGAACCTTGTTTTGGAGCTTATGCCTCAAAATCATCGGTTTCGAAGCATCAAAATTGTTTTTTGGAGGCACAACAAGCTTTCAAGATGCAAGTCCCTATTCCGGAGGCCGTAGTGGCAAAACATGATTTTGATGCACATTGTGCTCTTAGAACCTCATTTCAGAGCGTGTCGCCTGAAAGCTCCAGTTTTAAAACATCAAAATCAATGTTTAAAGGCACAACAAGGTTTCAAGACACAAGTCCCGATTCTCAAGCTGATAGTGTCAAAACACGATTTTGACAAACATGGTGTTCTTAGAAACTCATTTCGGAGGTTGTGCCTCAAAAGCCTCATTTTTGGAGCATAAAAATTAATGTTTGGAGGCACAAGAAGGTTTCAAGACACAAGCCTCAATTCCAGAGTCGGTAGCATCAAAATGCAATTTTGATGTACATCGTGCTCTTAGAACCTCATTTCGGAGCTTGCTCCTTGAAAACTCTTATTTGGGAACATCAAAATCAGTGTTTGGAGGCACAACAAGGTTTCAAGATGCAAGCCCTGATTTTAGAGCCAGTAGCATCAAAATTCAATTTTGATGAACATTGTGCTCTTAGAACCCTATTTTAGAAATTGTGCCTCAAAATCCCTAGTTTTGGAGCATCAAAATCGATGTTTGGAGGCACAACAAGGTCTCAAGATGTAAGTCCTGATTCTGGAGCGGGTAGCGTCAAAATTTTATTTTGATACACGTAGTGCTCTTAGAACCTTGTTTTGGAGCTTATGCGTCAAAATCATTGGTTTCGAAGCATCAAAATTGGTGTTTGGAGGCAAAACAAGCTTTCAAGACGCAAGTCCCTATTCTAGAGCCTGTAATGTCAAAATGTTATTTTGATGCACGTCATGCTCTTAGAACCTCATTTCGGAGTGTGTGTCTCGAAAGCTCCAGTTTCAAAACATCAAAATCAATGTTTAAAGGCACAACAAGCTTTCAAGACACAAGTCGCGATTCTCAAGCTAATAGCTTCAAAACACGATTTTGACAAACATGGTGTTCTTAGAATCTCATTTTGGAGGTTGTGCCTCAAAATCTTCATTTTTCGAGGTTATGCCTCGAAAGACCCAGTTTTGGAGCTTCAAAATCAATGTTTGGAGGCACAACAAGGTTTGAACATGCAAGTTTGATTTTGACGCACATCGTGCTCTTAGAACCTATTTTTGGAGCTTATGCCTCAAAATCTTTGGTTTCAAAGCATCAAAATTGGTGTTTGGAGGCAGAACAAGCTTTCAAGACATAAGTCACTATTACGGAGCCTGTAGTTTCAAAACATGATTTTGATGCACATCGTGCTCTTAGAACCTCATTTCGGAGCATGTGGCTCGAAAGCTCCAGTTTGAAAATGTCAAAATCAATGTTTAAAGGCACAACAAGGTTTCAAGACACAAGTCCCGATTCTGAAGCTGATAACGTCAAAACAAGATTTTGACAAACATTTTGTTCTTAGAACCTCATTTCCAAGGTTGTGCATCAAAATCCTCATTTTTGGAGCATAAAAATTAATGTTTGGAGGCACAACAAGGTTTCAAGATACAAGTCCCAATTCCAGAGTCAATAGTATCAAAATGCAATTTTGGTGTACATCAAAATCAATGCTTGGAGGCACAACAAGGTTTCAACATGTAATTTTGGCGCACATCGTGCTCTTAAAACCTTATTTTGAAGCTTGTGCCTCGAAAGCCCCAGTTTCAGAGCATCAAAATCGATGTTTTGAGGCACAACAAGGTTACAAGATGCAAGCTCGGATTCTAGAGCCAATAGCATCAAAATTCAATTTTGATGCACATTGTGCTCTTAGAACACTTTTATAGAAATTGTGCCTCAAAAGCCCCAGTTTTGGAGCATCAAAATCGATGTTTGGAGGCACAACAAGGTTTCAAGATGCAAGTCCTGATTCCAAAGCCGGTAGCGTCAAAGTTTGATTTTGACGGGTTTTGGAGCTTATGCCTCAAAATCTTTGGTTTCGAAGCATCAAAATTGGTGTTTGCAGGCAGAACAAGCTTTCAAGACGCAAGTCCCTATTCCGGAGCCTGGAGTGTCAAAACATTATTTTGATGCACATCGTGCTCTTAGAACCTCATTTCAGAGCATGTGGCTCGAAAGCTCCAGTTTGAAAACATCAAAATAAATGTTTAAAGGCACAACAAGGTTTCAAGGCATAAGTCCCAATTCTCAAGTTAATAGCGTCAAAACATGATTTTCACAAACATGGTGTTTTTAGATCCTCATTTTCGAGGTTGTACCTCAAAATCCTCATTTTTGGAGCATAAAAATTAGTGTTTGGAGGCACAACAATGTTTCAAGACACAAGTCCGAATTCTAGAGTCCGTAGCATCAAATCGCAATTTTGATGTACATCGTGCTCTTATAACCTCATTTCAGAGCTTGTGCCTTGAAAGCCCTTATTTGGGAACATGAAAATTAGTGTTTGGAGGCACAAAAAGGTTTAAATTATCAAGTCCCTATTCTAGAGCCTGTAGCTTCAAAATTCCATTTTGACACACATCATTCTCTTAGAAGCTCATTTCGGAGCTTGTGCCTCAAAAGACCTAGTTTTCGAGCATCAAAATCAATGTTTGGAGGCACAACAAGGTTTCAAGATTGAAGTCCCGATTCTAGAGTCAATAGCGGCAAAATCTGATTTTGGCGTACAACGTGCTCTTAGAACCTCATTTCAAAGCTTGTGCCTCAAAAGCCCCAGTTTCAGAGCATCAAAATTAGTGTTTTTTGGCACAACAACGTTTCAAGATGCAAGCCCCAATTCTAGAGCCAGTAGCATCAAAATTCAATTTTGATTCACATTGTGCTCTTAGAACCCTGTTTTAGAAATTGTGCCTCAAAAGCCCCAGTTTTGGAGCATCAAAATCGATGTTTGGAGGCACAACAAGGTTTCAAGATGCAAGTCCCGATTCTAGAGCCGGTAGTGTCAAAATTTGATTTTGACACACATCGTGCTCTTAGAACCTTGTTTTGGAGCTTATGCCTCAAAATCTTTGGTTTCGAAGCATCAAAATTGGTCTTTGGAGGCACAACAAGCATTCAAGATGGAAGTCCCTATTTCGGAGCTTGTAGTGTCCAAACCTGATTTTGATGCGCATCGTGCTGTTAGAACCTCGTTTTGCAGCGTGTGGCTCGAAAGCTCCAGTTTCAAAACATCAAAATCAATGTTTAAAGGCACAACAAGGTTTCAAGATACAAGTCTTGATTCTCAAGCTGATAGCATCAAAACACAATTTTGACAAATATAGTGTTCTTAAAACCTTATTTCGAAGGTTGTGCCTCAAAAGCATCGTTTTTGGAGCATAAAAATTAGTGTTTGGAGGCACAACAAAGTTTCAAGACACAAGTCCCAATTCCAAAGTTGGTAACATCAAAACATAATTTTGATGTACATAGTGCTCTTAGAACCTCATTTCGGAGCTTGTGCCTTGAAAGCCCTATTTTGGAACATCAAAATCAGTGTTTGGAAGCACAACACGGTTTCAACAAGCAAGTCTCTATTCCAGAGCTTGTAGGGTCAAAATTTGATTTTCACGCACATCATTCTCTTAGAAGCTCATTTCAAAGCTTCTGCCTCGAAATCAAAATCAATGTTTGGAGGCACAAAAAGGTTTCCGCAAGTCCTGATTTTTGAGTCAAAAGCATGAAAATTTGATTTTGGCGCACATCTTGCTCTTAGAACCTCATTTCGAAGCTTGTGTCTTGAAAGCCCCAGTTTTGGAGCATCAAATTCAGTGGCCCACCTTGGTGTGCTCCGAGGTGCCCACCACGGTGCGCAACGCTGGTGCGAACTCGGGAGCGCTTTGATGTGTGCTCCAAGGTGCGGCATGCACGAAGTCGGAGCCCAGTTTGCCCAGGGTGCGCACCTCACGTGCACATTTGCCAGGGTGGGCACCTTAGTGTGTATATCAAAATTGCGTTTTGACGCTACCGCCTCTAGAATTGGGACTTGCATCTTGATGCTACTGGCTCTAGACTCGGGGCTTGCATCTTGAAACCTTGTTGTGCCTCAAAACACTGATTTTGATGCTCCAAAATCAGGGGTTTTGAAGCACAAGCTTCGAAATGAGGTTCTAAAAGCACGATGTGCACCAAAACCAGATTTTGACGCTAATGACTCTAGAATCGGGACTTGCATCTTGAAACCTTGTTGTGCCTCCAAACATTGATTTTGACACTAAAAAACTGGGTCTTTCGAGGAGCAAGCTCCGAAATGAGCTTATAAGAGAATGATGTGCGTCAAAATAGAATTTTGAGGCTACAGGCTCCAGAATAGGGACTTGCTTCTTTAAACCTTCTTGTGCCTCCAAACACTGATTTTGATGTTCCAAAATCAGGGCTTTCAAGGCAAAAGCTCCGAAATGAGGTTCTAAGAGCATGATGTACATCAAAATTGCGTTTTGATTCTACCAACTCCGGAATAGGGACTTGCATCTTGAAAGCCTGTTCTACCTCTAAACACCAATTTTGATGCTTCAAAACTGAAGATTTTGAAGCATATGCTCCAAAACAAGGTTCTAAGAACACGATGTGCGTCAAAATCAAATTTTGACGCTACCGACACCAGAATCAGGACTTGCATCATGAAACCTTGTTGTGCCTCCAAACATCGATTTTGATGCTCCAAAAATACGGCTTTTGAGGCACAATTTCTAAAACAGAGTTCTAAGAGCACAATTTGCATCAAAACTGAATTTTGATGCTACTGGCTCTAGAATCGGGGCTTGCATCTTGAAACCTTGTTGTGCCTCAAAATACTAATTTTGATGCTCCGAAACTAAAGCTTTCGAGGCACAAGCTTCGAAATGAGGTTCTAAGAGCACGATGTGCACCAAAATCAGATTTTGACGCTATAGACTCTACAATCGTGACTTGCATCTTGAAACATTGATTTTGAGGCTCCAAAACTGACTCTTTCGAGGCACAAGCTCCGAAATGAGCTTCTAAGAGAATGATGTGCGTCAAAATGGAATTTTGACGCTACAGGCTCTGGAGTAGGTACTTGCTTCTTGAAACCTTGTTGTGCCTCCAAACACTGATTTTGATGTTCCAAAATCATGGCTTTCAAGGCACAAGCCCCGAAATGAGGTTCTAAGAGCATGATGTACATCAAAATTGCATTTTGACGCTACGAAGTCCGAAATAGGGACTTGCGTCTTGAAAGTTTGTTCTGCTTCCAAACACCAATTTTGATGCTTCAAAACCAAAGATTTTGAAGCATAAGCTCCAAAACAAGGAACTAAGAGCACGATGTGCATCAAAATCAAATTTTGACGCTGCCGGCTCTAGAATCAGGACTTGCATCATGAAACCTTGTTGTGCCTCCAAACATCGATTTTGATGCTCCAAAATTAGGGATTTTGAGGCACAATTTCTAAAATAGAGTTCTAAGAGCATAATTTGCATCAAAATTGAATTTTGATGCTACTGGCTCTAGAATCGGGGCTTGCATCTCGAAACCTTGTTGTGCCTCAAAATACTAATTTTGATGCCCCGAAACTGGGGCTTTCGAGGCAGAAGCTTCGAAATGAGGTTCTAAGAGCATGATGTGCACCAAAATCAGATTTTGATGCTATTGACTCTAGAATTGGGACTTGCATCTTCAAATATTGTTGTGCCTCGAAACATTGATTTTCAGGCTCCAAAACTGGGTCTTTCGAGGCACAAGCTTCGAAATGAGCTTCTAAGAGAATGATGTGCTACAAAATGGAATTTTGACGCTACAGGCTCTGGAGTAGGGACTTTCTTCTTGAAACGTTGTTGTGCCTCCAAAAACTGACTTTGATGTTCCAAAATTGGGGCTTTCAAGGCACAAGCTCTGTAATGAGGTTCTAAGAGCACGATGTACATCAAAATTGCATTTTGACACTACCAACTCTGGAATTGGTACTTGTGTCTTGAAACCTTGTTGTGCCTCCAAACACTAATTTTTATGCTCCAAAAACAAGGCTTTTGAGGCACAACCTCCCAAATGAGGTTCTAAGAACACCATGTTTGTCAAAATCGTGTTTTGACGCTATCAGCTTGAGAATTGGGACTTGTATCTTAAAACCTTGTTGTGCCTTTAAAAATTGATTTTGATGTTTTGAAACTTGAGCTTTGAAGCCACACACTCCTAAACGAGGTTCTAAGAGCACGATGTGCATCAAAATCACGTTTTGACTCTACAGGCTCCAGAATAGGGACTTGCGTGTTGAAAGCTTTTTGTGCCCCAGAATAACGACTTGCATCTTGAAACTTTGTTGTGCCTCCAAACATTGATTTTGTTGCTCCAAAACTGGGGCTTTTGAGGCACAATTTCAAAAACAAGGTTCTAAGACCATAATGTGCATCAAAATTTAATTTTGATGCTAATAGCTTGAGAATCGAGGCATGCATCTTGAAACTTTGTTGTGTCATAAAACAGTGACTTTGATGCTCCAAAACCAGGCGTTTTGAGGCACAAGCTTTGAAATGAGGTTCTAAAAGCACAATGTGTGTGAAAATCATATTTTGGTGCTATTGACTCTAGAATCTAGACTTGCATCTTGAAACCTTATTGTGCCTCCAAACATTGATTTTGATGCTCGAAAACTGGGTCTTTCCAGACACAAGCACTGAAATGAGCTTCTAAGAGAATGATGTGCATCAAAATAGAATTTTGACGCTCCAGGCTCTGGAATAGGGACTTGCTTCTTGGAACGTTTTCGTGCCTCCAAACATTGACTTAGATGTTCCAAAATAAGGGCTTTCAAGGCACAAGCTCTGAAATGAGGATCTAAGAGAACGATGTACATCAAAATTGCCTTTTGACACTACCGACTCTGGAGTTGGGACTTGTGTCTTGAAACATTGTTGTGCCTCCAAACACTAATTTTTATGATCCAAAAATGAGGCTTTTGAGGCACAACTTCCTAAATGAGGTTCTAAGAACATGCTCTGAAACGAGGTTCTAAGAGCACGATGTGCATCAAAATCATGTTCTAAGAGCACACTGTGCGTCAAAATCAAATTTTGAGGCATCAGCTCCTAAACAAGGTTCTAAGAGCACAATGTGCATCAAAATCAAATTTTGACACTACGGGCTCTAGAATTAGGACTTGCATATTGAAACCTTGTTATGCCTCCAAACATCGATTTTGATGCTCCAAAACTGGGGCTTTTGAGGCACAATTTCTAAAATAGGGTTCTAAGAGCACAATGTGCATCAAACTTGAATTTTGATGCTACTGGCTCTAGAATCGGGGCTTGCATCGTGAAACCTTGTTTTGCCTCAAAACACTGATTTTGATGCTTCGAAATGAGGTTCTAAGAGCACGATGTGCGTCAAAATCAGATTTTGACGCTATTGACTCTAGAATCGGGACTTACATCTTGAAACTTTGTTGTGCCTCCGAACATTGATTTTGATACTCGAAAACTGGGTCTTTCCAGCCACAAGCTCCGAAATGAAATTCTAAGAGAATGATGTGTGTGAAAATAGAAATTTTACGCTACAGGCTCTGGAATAGGGACTTGCTTCTTGAAACCTTGTTGTGCCTCCAAACATTAATTTTGATGTTCCAAAATTAGGGCTTTCAAGGCACAAGCTCCAAAATGAGGTTCTAAGAGCACGATGTACATCAAAATTGCGTTTTGATGCTACCGACTCTGGAATTGGGACTTGTGTCTTGAAACCTTGTTGTGCCTCCAAACACTATTTTTTATGTTCCAAAAATGACGTTTTTGAGGCACAACCTCCGAAATGAGGTTCTCAGAACACCATGTTTGTCAAAATCGTGTTTTGATGCTATCAGCTTGAGAATCAGGACTTGTGTCTTGAAACCTTGTTATGCCTTTAAACATTGATTTTGATGTTTTGAAACTGGGGCTTTCGAAGCACAAGCTCCGCAATGAGGTTCTAAGAGCACGATGTGCATCAATATCAGGAATAGGGCTTTCAAGGCACAAGCTCTGAAATGAGGTTCTAAGAGCACGATGTACATCAAAATTGCGTTTTGATGCTACCGACTCTGCAAATTGGACTTGTGTCTTTAAACCTTGTTGTGCTTCCAAACACTATTTTTTTATACTCCAAAAATGAGGCTTTTAAGGCACAACCTCTGAAATGAGGTTATAAGAACACCATGTTTGTCAAAATCGTGTTTTGACGGTATTAGCTTGAGAATCAGGACTTGTGTCTTGAAACCTTGTTTTGCCTTTAGACATTGATTTTGATGTTTTGAAACTGGAGCTTTCAAGGCACAAGCTCCGCAAACGAGGCTCTAAAACCACCATGTGCATCAAAATCACGTTTTGATGCTACCAGCTCCGAAATTGTGACTTGCGTCTTGCAACCTTGTGCCTCCAAATACCAATTTTGATGGTCCCAAACAGTGACTTTCAAGGGACAAGCTCCTAAATAAGGTTCTAAGAGCACGATGTGCTTCAATATAGCATTTTGACACTACCGGCTCTGGAATTGCGACTTGCATCTTGAAACCTTCTTGTGCCTCCAAACACCAATTTTGATATTCTGAAACCGGGGCGTTCGAGGTGCAAGCTTCGAAACAAGGTTCTAAGAGAACGATGTGCATCAAAAATGAATTTTGATGCTACTAGCACGAGAATCAAGACTTGCATCTTGAAACCTTGTTGTGCCTCCAAACAATATTTTTGGTGTTCCAAAATTAGGGCTTTCAAGGCACAAGCTCCGAAATGAGGTTCTAAGAGCACAATGTACATCAAAATTGCGTTTTGACACTACCGACTCTAGAATTGGGACTTGTGTCTTGAAACCTTGTTGTGCCTCAAAACACAAATTTTTATGCTAAAAAAATGAGGCTTTTCAGGCACAACCTCCGAAATGGGGTTCTAAGAATACCATGTTTATCAAAATAGTGTTTTAACGCTATCAGCTTGAGAATCGGGACTTGTGTCGTGAAACCTTGTTGTGCCTTTAAACATTGATTTTGATGTATTGAAGTTGGAAATTTCGAGCCACACGCTCCGAAACGAGGTTCTAAGAGCACGATTTGCATCAAAATCAGTTTTTGACACTACACGCTCCAGAATAGGGACTTGCGTCTTGAAAGCTTGTTGTGCCTCAAACAACCAATTTTGATGCTTCGAAACCAAAGATTTTCAGGCATACGCTCCAAAACACGATGTGCTTCAAAATCACGTTTTGACAATAAAGGCTCCAGAATCGGGGCTTGCATCTTGAAACCTTGTTGTGCCTCAAAACACTAATTTGAGCACGATGTGCGCCAAAACCAGATTTTGACGCTATTGACTCTAGAATCAGGACTTGCATCTTGAAACCTTGTTGTGCCTCCAAACATTGATTTTGATGCTCCAAAACTGGGTCTTTCAAGGCACAAGCTCCGAAATGAGCTCCAAACATTGATTTTGATGCTCCAAAATTGAGGAGTTTGAGGCACAACCTCCGAAATGAGGTTCTAAGAACACCATGTTTGTCAAAATCGTGTTTTGACGCTATCTTGAAGGCCCTGATTTGGGAACATCAAAATCAATGTTTGGAGGCACAACAAGGTTTCAAGAAGCAAGTCCCTATTACGGAGCCTGTAGCATCAAAATTCTATATTGACGCACATCATTCTCTTAGAAGATCATTTTGGAGCTTTTTCCTGGAAATGGTGATTCAAAAGCCCTGGTTTTGGAGCATCAAAATCGATATTTGGAGGCACAACAAGGTTTCAACATGCAAGTCCTGACTTTGGAGCCAGTAGCATCAAAATTTGATTTTGACGCACATCGTGCTCTTAGACCCTTATTCTGGAGCTTATGCCTCAAAATCATCGGTTTTGAAGCATCAAAATTTGTGTTTGGAGGCATAACAAGCTTTCAAGACGTAAGTCCCTATTCTGGAGCCTGTAGTGTCAAAACGTGATTTTGATGCACATCATGCTCTTAGAACCTTGTTTTGGAGCGTGTGGTTCGAAAGATCTAGTTTCAAAACATCAAAATCAATGTTTAAAGGCACAACAAGGTTTCAAGACACAAGTCCCAATTCTCAAGCTGATAGCGTCAAAACACGATTTTGACAAACATGGTGTTCTTAGAACCTCATTTCGGAGGTTGTGCCTGAAAAGCCTCCTTTTTGGAGCATAAAAATTAGTGTTTGGAGGCACGACAAGGTTTCAAGACACAAAACCCAATTCCAGAGTCGGTAGTGTCAAAACGCAATTTTGATGTACATCATGCTCTTAGAACCTCATTTCAGAGCTTGTGCCTTGAAAGCCTTGATTTTGGAACATAAAATTAGTGTTTGGAGGCACAACAAGTTTCCAAGAAGCAAGTCCCTATTCCGGAGCCTGTAGTGTCAAAATTACATTTTGACACACATCATTCTCTTAGAAGCTCATTTCAGAGCTTGTACCTCAAAAGACCCAGTTTTGGAGCGTCAAAATCAATGTTTCGAGGCACAACAAGGTTTCAAGATGCAAGTCCTGATTCTATAGTCAATAGCATCAAAATTTGATTTTGGTACACATCATGCTCTTAGACCCTCATTTCGAAGCTTGTTCCTCAAAAGCCCCGGTTTCGAAGTATCAAAATCAGTTTTTTGAGGCACAAGAAGGTTTCAAAATACAAGCCCCGATTTTAGAGGCAGTAGCATCAAAATTCAATTTTGATGCACATTGTGCTCTTCGAACCCTGTTTTAGAAATTGTGCCTCAAAAGCCCTAGTTTTTTAGCATCAAAATCGATGTTTGTAAGCACAATAAGGTTTCAAGATGCAAGTCTTGATTCTGGAGCCAGTATCATCAAAATTTGATTTTGACGGACATCGTGCTCTTAGAACCTTGTTTTGGTGCTTATGCCTCAAAATCTTTAGTTTTGAAGCATCAAAATTGGCGTTTGGAGGCAGAACAAGTTTTCAAGACGCAAGTCCCTATTCTGGAGCCTATAGTGTAAAAATGTTATTTTGATTCACATCGTGCTCTTAGAACCTCATTTCGGAGCGTGTGTCTCGAAAGCTCCAGTTTCAAAACATGAAAATCAATGTTTAAAGGCACAACAGGGTTTCAAGACACAAGTCCCGATTCTCAAGCTGATAGCTTCAAAATGAGGTTCTAAGAGTGCACGATGTACATCAAAATTGTATTTTGACACTACCAACTCTGGAATTGAGACTTGTGTCTTGAAACTTTATTTTGCCTCCAAACACTAATTTTTATGCTCCAAAACTGAGGATTTTGAGGGACAACCTCTTAAATGAGGTTCTAAGAACACTATGTTTGTCAAAATCATTTTTTTACGCTATCAGCTTGAGAATTGGGACTTGTGTCTTGAAACCTTGTTGTGCCTTTAAACATTGATTTTGATGTTTTGAAACTGGAGCTTTCGAGCCACATGCTCCGAAAAGAGGTTCTAAGAGCACGATGTGCATCAAAATCACGTTTTGACACTACAGGCTTTGGAATAGGGACTTGCGTCTTGAAAGCTTGTCATGCCTCCGATTTTGGAACATCAAAAATATTGTTTGGAGGCACAACAAGGTTTCAAGATGGAAGTCCTGATTCTCGTGCTGGTAGCATCAAAATTCAATTTTGATGCACATCGTTCTCTTAGAACCTTGTTTCGAAGCTTGCACCTCGAACGCCCCAGTTTCAGAATATCAAAATTGGTGTTTGGAGGCACAAGAAGGTTTCAAGATGCAAGTCGCGATTCCAGAGCTGGTAGTGTCAGATTGCTATTTTGAAGCACATTGTGCTCTTAGAACCTTATTTAGGAGCTTGTCCCTAGAAAGCCATGGTTTGGGACCATCAAAATTGGTATTTGGAGGCACAAGGTTGCAAGACGCAAAAGCCCCATTTTTGGAGCAACAAAATTGTTGTTTGGATGCACAACAAGGTTTCAAGATGCAAATCATTATTCTAGGACACAAAAAGCTTTCAAGATGCAAGTCCCTATTCTGCAGCCTGTAGTGTCAAAACGTGATTTTGATGCACATCATGCTCTTAGAACCTCGTTTCAGAGCGTGTGGCTTGAAAGCTCAAGTTTCAAAACATCAAAATCAATGTTTAAAGGCACAACGAGGTTTCAAGATACAAGTCCTGATTCTCAAGCTGATAGCGTCAAAACACGATTTTGACAAACATGGTGTTCTTAGAACCTCATTTCGGAGATTGTGCCTCAACAGCCTTGTTTTTGGAGCATAAAAATTAGTGTTTGGAGGCACAACAAGGTTTCAAGACACAAGTACCAATTCCAGAGTTGGTACTTTGAGAACTTCATTTTGGAGCGTTTGCCTTGAAAGCCCTCATATTGGAACATCAAAATCAGTGTTTCGAAGCACAACAAAGTTTCAAGAAGCAAGTCCCTATTCCGGAGCCTGCAATTTCAAAACGTGATTTTGATGCACATCGTACTCATAGAACCTCATTTTGGAGCGTCTGTCTCGAAAGCTCCAGTTTCAAAACATCAAAATCAATGTTTAAAGGCACAACAAGGTTTCAAGACACAACTCCCGATTCTCAAGCTAATAGAATCAAAACATGATTTTGAAAAACATGGTGTTCTTAGAACCTCATTTCGAAGGTTGTGCCTCAAAAGCTTCATTTTTGGAGCATAAAAATTAGTGTTTGGATGCAAAACAAGGTTTCAAGACACAAGTCCCAATTCCAGAGTCGGTAGCGTAAAAACGCAATTTTTATGTACATCGTGCTCTTAGAACCTCATTTCGGAGCTTGTGGGGATTTTGGAACATCAAAATGAGTGTTTGGAGGCACAACAAGGTTTAAAGAAGCAAGTCCCTATTCCAGAGCCTGTAGCGTCAAAATTCCATTTTGACGCACATCATTCTCTTAGAAGCTCATTTCGGAGCTTGTGTCTCGAAAGACCCAATTTTGGAGCGTAAAAATCAATGTTTCAAGGCACAACAAGATTTCAAGATGCAAGTCGCAATTCTAGAGTCAATAGCATCAAAATCTGATTTTGGCACACATCATGCTCTTAGAACCTCATTTCGAAGCTTGAGCCTCGAAAGCCCCAGTTTCAGAGCATCAAAATCAGTGTTTTGAGGCACAAGGTTTCAAGATGCAAGACCCGATTCTAGAGCTAGTAGTATCAAAATTCAATTTTGTTGCACATTGTGCTCTTAGAACCCTTTATAAGAAATTGTGCATCAAAACCCCAGTTTTGGAGCATCAAAATCGATGTTTGGAGGCACAACAAGGTTTCAATATGCAAGTCCTGATTCTGGAGCCGGTAGCATCAAAATTTGATTTTGACACACATCGTACTCTTAGAACCTTATTTTGGAGCTTATTCCTCAGAATCTTTCGTTTCGAAGCATCATAATTGGTGTTTGGAGGCAGAACAAGCTTTCGAGACGCAAGTCCCTATTCTGGAGCCTGTAGTGTCAAAACGTGGTTTTGATGCACATCGTGCTCTTAGAACCTTGTTTCGGAGTGTGTGGCAACAAAGCTCCAGTTTCAAAACGTCAGAATCAATGTTTCAAGACACAAGTCCCAATTCTCAAGCTGATAGCGTCCAAACACGATTTTGACAAACATGGTGTTCTTAGGAGCTCATTTCGGTGGTTGTGCCTCAAACTCTTCATTTTTGGAGCATAAAAATTAGTGTTTGGAGGAACAACAAGGTTTCAAGACACAAGTTCCAATTCCAGAGTCGGTAGCATCAAAACGCAATTTTTATGTACATCATACTCTTAGAACCTCATTTCGGTGCTTGTGCCTTGAAAGCCCTGATTTTGGAACATCAAAATTAGTGTTTGGAAGCAAAACAAATTTTTAAGAAGCAAGTCCCTATTCCAAAGCCTGTAGGGTCAAATTTCCATTTTGACGCACATCATTCTCTTAGAAGCTCATTTCGGAGCTTGTGCCTCGAAAGCCCCGATTTTTAGCATCAAAATCAGTGTTTTGACGCACAACAAGGTTTCAAGATGCAAGCCCCTATTCTACAGCTAGGAGCATCAAAATTCAATTTTGGTGTACATTGTGTTCTTAGAACCCTATTTTAGAAATTGTGCCTCAAAAGCCCCAGTTTTGGAGAATCAAAATCAATGTTTGGTGGCACAACAAGGTTTCAAGACGCAAGTCCCTATTCTGGAGCCTGTAGTATCAAAACATGATTTTGATGCACATCATGCTCTTAGAACCTCGTTTCACAGCGTGTGGCTTGAAAGCTCCAGTTTCAAAACATCAAAATCAATGTTTAAAGGCACAACAAGGTTTCAAGACACAAGTCTGGATTCTCAAGCTGATAGCATCAAAACATGATTTTGACAAACATGGTGTTCTTAGAACCTCATTTCAGAGGTTGTTCTTCAAAAGCCTCATTTTTAGAAAATAAAATTTAGTTTTTGGAGGCACCACAAGGTTTCAAGACACAAGTCCCAATTCCAGAGTTGGTAGCATCAAAACGCAACTTTGATATACATCATGCTCTTAGAACCTCATTCCAGAGCTTGTGCCTTGAAAGCTTTGATTTTGGAACATCAAAATCAATGTTTGGAGGCACAACAAGGTTTCAAAAAGAAAGTCCCAATTCCAGAGCCTATAGCGTCAAAATTGGTGTTTGGAGGCACAATAAGCTTCCAAGATGCAAGTCCCTATTCCGGAGCCTGTAGTGTTAAAACGTGATTTTGATGCACATCGTGCTCTTAGAACCTCGTTTTGGAGTGTGTGGGTCGAAAGCTCCAGTTTCAAAACATCAAAATCAATGTTTAAAGGCACAACAAGGTTTCAAGATACAAGTCCCGATTCTCAAGCTGATAGCGTCAAAACATGATTTTGACAAACATGGTGTTCTTAGAACCCCATTTCAGAGGTTGTGCCTCAAAAGCCTCATTTTTGGAGCATAAAAATTAGTGTTTGGAGGCACAATAAGGTTTCAAGACACAAGTCTCAATTCCAAATTTAGTAGCGTCAAAACGCAATTTTTATGTACATCATGCTCCTAGAACCTCATTTCGGAGCTTGTGCCTTGAAAGCCCTCATTTTGGAACATCAAAATCAATGTTTGGAGGCACAACAAGGTTTCAAGAAGCAAGTCCCTATTTCGGAGCCTGGAATTTTGACGCACATCATTCTCTTAGAAGCTCATTGCGGAGCTTGTGCCTAGAAAGACCCGGTTTTGGAGCATCAAAATCAATGTTTGGAGGCACAACAAGGTTTCAAGATGCAAGTCCTGGTTCTAGAGTCAATATCATCAAAATCTGATTTTGGCGCACATCGTGCTCTTGGAACCTCATGTCAAAGCTTGTGCCTCGAAAGCCCGGGTTTCAAAGAATCAAAATCAATGTTTTGAGGCACAACAAGGTTTCAAGATGCAAGCCCAGATTCTAGAGCCAGTTTTATAAAAATTCAATTTTGATGCACATTGTGCTCTTAGAACCCAGTTTTGGAGCATCAAAATTGATGTTTTGAAGCACAACAAGGTTTCAAGATGCAAGTCCTGATTCTGGAGCCGATAGCATCAAAATTTGATTTTCACGCACATCATGCTTTTAGAACCTTGTTTTGGATCTTATGCCTCAATCTTCGGTTTTGTATCTTCAAAATTGGTGTTTGGAGGCACACAAGCTTTCAAGACGCAAGTCCCTATTCCGGAGCCTGTAGTGTCAAAACGTTATTTTGAAACACATCGTGCTCTTAGAACCTCGTTTCAAAGCGTGTGGCTCAAAAGCTCCAGTTTCAAAACATCAAAATAAATGTTTAAAGGTACCACAAGGTTTCAAGACACAAGTCCCAATTCCAGAGTTGGTAGAGTCAAAACGCAAGTTTGAAGTACATCGTGCTCTTAGAACCTCATTCCAGAGCTTGTGCCTTAAAAGCTTTGATTTTGACGCACATCAACAAGGTTTCAAGATGCAAGTCCCGATTCTAGAGTAAATAGAGTCAAAATCTAATTTTGGCGCACATCAACATCGTGCTCTTAAAACCTCATTTCGAAGCTTGTGCCTCAAAAGCCCCGGTTTTGGAGCATCAAAATCAGTATTTTGAGGCACAAGAAGGTTGCAAGATGCAAGTCTTGATTCTGGAGCAAGTAGCATCAAAATTTGATTTTGACGCACATTGTGATCTTAGAACCTTATTTTGAACCTTATGCCTCAAAATCTTTAGTTTCGAAGCATCAAAATTGGTGTTTGGAGACACAACAAGCTTTCAAGACGCAAGTATCTATTCAGGAGCTTGTAGTGTCAAAATGTGATTTTGATGCACATCTAGCTCTTAGAACCTCATTTCGGAGCGTGTGGCTCAAAACCTCTTGTTTCAAAACATCAAAATCAATGTTTAAATGCACAACAAGGTTTCAAGACACAAGTCCCGATTCTCAAGCTCATAGCGTCAAAACATGATTTTCACGAACATGGTGTTCTTAGAACCTCATTTAGAAGCTTTTGCCTTGAAAGCCCTGATTTTGGAACATTAAAATGAATGTTTTGAGGCACAACAATGTTTCAAAAAGCAAGTCCCTATTCCAGATCCTATAGCGTCAAAATTCCATTTAGACGCACGCACATCATTCTCTTAGAAGTTCATTTCGGAGCTTGTGCCTCGAAAGAACCAGTTTTGGAGCATGTAAATCAATGTTTGGAGGCACAACAAGGTTTCAAGATGTAAGTCCTGATTCTAGAGTCAATAGCGTCAAAATCTGATTTTGGGGCACATCTTGCTCTTAGAACCTTATTTCAAAGCTTGCGCCTTGAAATCCTCGGTTCGGAGCATCAAAATCAACGTTTTGAGGCACAACAAGATGCAGTCCCTATTTCAGAGCCTGTAGTGGGAAAACATGATTTTGATGCACATCATGCTCACCTCGTTTCGGAGCGTGTGGTTTAAAATGTCCAGTTTCAAAACATCAAAATCAATGTTTAAAGGCACAACAAGATTTCAAGACACAAGTCTCGATTCTCAAGCTGATAGCGTCAAAACATGATTTTGACAAACATGGTGTTCTTAGAACCTCATTTCGGAGGTTGTGCCTCAAACTCCTCATTTTTGGAGCATCAAAATCAATGTTTGGAGCTCATTTTGGAGCTTGTGCCTTGAAAGACCCAGTTTTGGAGCATCAAAATCAATGTTTGGAGGCACAACAAGGTTTCAAGATGCAAGTCCTGATTATAGAGTCAATAGCGTCAAAATTTGGTTTTGGCGCACATTGTGCTCAAATTAGTGTTTTGAGGCACAACAAGGTTTCAAGATGCAAGCCTCGATTCTGGAGCCTTTATTGTCAAAACGTGATTTTGAAGCACATCGTGCTCTTCGAACCTCATTTCGGAGCGTGTGGCTCCAAAGGTCCATTTTCAAAACATCAAAATCAATATTTAAAGGCATAACAAGGTTTCAAGACTCAAGTCCCTATTCTCAAGCTGATGGTGTCAAAACACGATTTTGACAAACATGGTGTTTTTAGAACCTCATTTCGGAGGTTGTGTTTCAAAAGCCTCATTTTTGGAGAATAAAAATTAGTGTTTGGAGGCACGACAAGGTTTCAAGACAAAAGTCCCAGTTCCAAAGTCGGTAGCGTCAAAACGCAATTTTGATGTATATCGTGCTCTTAGAACCTCATTTCAGAGCTTGTGCCTTGAAAGCCCTGATTTTGGAACATAAAAATTAGTGTTTGGAGGTACAACAAGGTTTCAAGAAACAAGTCCCTATTCCGGAGCCTGTAGTGTCAAAATTCCATTTTGATGCACATCATTCTCTTAGAAGCTCATTTCAGAACTTGTGTCTTGAAAGACCTAGTTTTGGAGCGTCAAAATCAATGTTTCGAGGCACAACAAGGTTTCAAGATGCAAGACCCGATTCTATATCTAGTAACATCAAAATTCAATTTTGATCCACATTGTGCTCGTAGAACCTTGTTTTAGAAATTGTGCCTCAAAAGCCCCAGTTTTGGAGCATCAAAATCGATGTTTGGAGGCACAACAAGGTTTCAAGATGCAAGTCCCGATTCTCAAGTTGATAGAATCAAAACACGATTATGGAGCCAGTAGCATCAAAATTTGATTTTGACGAGCAGGATGTGTGCCAAAATCAGATTTTGACGCTTTTGACTCAAGAATCAGGACTTGCATCTGGAAACCCTGCTCCAAAACTGGGTCTTTCGAGGCAGAAGCTCTGAAATGAGCTTTTAAGAGAATGATGTGAGTGAAAATGAAATTTTGACCCTACAGGCTCCAGAATAGAAACTTGCTTGTTGAAACCTTGTTGTGCTTCCAAACACTGATTTTGATGTTCCAAAATAGGGCTTTCAAGGCACAAGCTCCGAAATGAGGTTCTAAGAGCACGATGTACATCAAAATTGTGTTTTGACGTTACCAACTTTGGAATTGGGACTTGTGTCTTGAAACCTTGTTGTGTCTCCAAACACTAATTTTTATGCTCCAAAAATGATGATTTTGAGGCACAACCTCCGAAATGAGGTTCTAAGAACACTATATTTGTCAAAATCTTGTTTTGATGCTATCAGCTTGACAATCGAGACTTGTATCTTGAAACCTTGTTGTGCCTTTAAACATTGATTTTGATGTTTTGAAACTGGAGCTTTCGAGCCACACACTGCGAAACGAGGTTCTAAGAGCACGATGCACATCAAAATCACGTTTCGACACTACAGGCTCCAAAATAGGGACTTTCGTCTTGAATGCTTGTTGTGCCTCCAAAGACCAATTTTGATGCTTTGAAACATTGTTGTGCCTGCAAACATCGATTTTGATTCTCCAAAATTGGGGCTTTTGAGGCACAATTTCTAAAATAGGGTTCTAAGAGCACAATATGAATCAAAATTGAATTTTGATGTTACTGGCTCTAGAATTGGGGCTTGCATCTTGAAACGTTGTTGTGCCAAACAACAATAATTTTGATGCTCCGAAACCGGGGCTTTCGAGGCACAAGCTTTGAAATGAGGTTCTAAGAGCATGATGTACGCGAAAATCAGATTTTGCCGCTATTGACTCTAGAATCAGGACTTCAATCTTGAAACCTTGTTGTGCCTACAAACATTGATTTTGATGCTACCGGCTCTAGAATCGGGGCTTCCATCTTGAAACCTTGTTGTTCCTCCAAACATTGGTTTTGATGCTCAAAAACTGGGTCTTTCGAGGCACAAGCTCCGAAATGAGCTTCTAAGAGAATGATGTGTGTCAAAATGGAATTTTGATGCTACAGGCTCTAGAATAGGGACTTGATAATTTAAACCTTGTTGTGCCTCCAAACACTGATTTTCATGTTCCAAAATCAGGGCTTTCAAGGCACAAGCTCTGAAATGAGGTTCTAAGAGCACGATGTACATCAAAATTGTGATTTGACGCTATCGACTCTAGAATTGGGACTTGTGTCTTGAAACATTGTTGTGCCTCCAAAGACTAATTTTTATGCTCAAAAGCCTCATGTTTGGAGCTTGTGCCTTGAAAACCCTAATTTTGGAACATCAAAATCATTGTTTGGAGGCACAATAAGGTTTCAAGATGCATGTCGCGATTCTCGTGTTGGTAGCATCAAAATTTGATTTTGATGCACATCGTTCTTTTAGAACCTTGTTTCAAAGCTTGCACCTCAAACACCCCGGTTTCAGAACATCAAAATTGGTGTTTGGAGGCACAACAAGGTTTCAAGTTGCAAGTCCCAATTCTAGAGCCAGTAGTGTCAAAATGCGATTTTGAAGGAAATTGTGGCTTAGAACCTTATTTAGGAGCTTGTCCCTTGAAAGCCCCGGTTAGGGAGCATCAAAATTGGTGTTTGGAGGCACAAGGTTGAAAGAAGCAAGTCGCGATTTCGGAGGCGGCAGCGTAAAAATGTGATTTTGACGTACATGGTATTCTTAGAGCATCGTTTGCGGAGCTTGTGCATTGAAAGCCCCAATTTTTAAACATCGAAATCAGTGTTTGGAGGCACAACAAGGTTTCAAGATGCAAGTCTCGATTCTAGAGTCAATAGCGTTAAAATCTGATTTTGGTGCACATCGTGCTCTTCGATCCTCATTTCGAAGCTTGTGCCTCGAAAGCCCCGGTTTCAGAGCATCAAAATCAATGTTTTTTGGCACAACAAGGTTTCATGATGCAAGCCTCGATTCTAGAGCCAGTAGAATCAAAATTCAATTTTGATTTACATTGTTCTCTTAGAACCCTGTTTTAGAAATTGTGCCTCAAAAGCCCCAGTTTTGGATCATCAAAATCAATGTTTGGAGGCACAATAAGGTTTCAAGATGCAAGTCCTGATTCTAGAGCCGGTAGCATCAAAATTTGATTTTTAGGCACATCATGCTCTTAGAACCTTGTTTTGGAGCTTATGCCTTAGAATATTTGGTTTCAAGATAGAAGTCTTGATTCTCAAGCTGGTAGCGTCAAAACATGATTTTGACAAACATCGTGTTCTTAGAACCTCATTTCGGAAGTTGTGCCTCAAAAGCCTCGTTTTTGGAGCATAAAAATTAGTGTTTGGAGGCACAACAAGGTTTCAAGACACAAGTCCAAATTCAATTTTGATGCACGTTGTGCTCTTAGAACCTTGTTTTAGAAATTGTGCCTCAAAAGCCCCAGTTTTGGAGCATCAAAATCGATGTTTGGAGGCACAACAAGGTTTCAAGATGCAAGTCCTTATTCTGGAGCTGGTAGCGTCAAAATTTGATTTTAACGCACATCATGCTCTTAGAACCTTGTTTTGAGCTTATCCCTCAAAATCTTTGGTTTTGAAACATAGAAATTGGTGTTTGGAGGCAGAACAAGCTTTCAAGACACAAGTCCCTATTTCGGAGCATGTAGTGTCAAAACATGATTTTGAGGCACATCATTCTCTTAGAACCTCATTTCGAAGCATGTGGCTCAAATGCTCTAGTTTCAAAACATCAAAAAGAATGTTTAAAGGCACAACCAGGTTTCAAGACACAAGTCCTGATTCTCAAGATTGGAGCATAAAAACACGATTTGTACAAACATGGCGTTCTTAGAACCTGATTTTAGATGTTGTGCCTCAAAAGCCTCATGTTTGGAGCATAAAAATTAGTGTTTGGAGGCACAACAAATTTTCAAGGCACAAGTCCCAAATCCAGAGTCGGTAGCGTCAAAACGCAATTTTGATGTACATCGTGCTCTTAGAACCTCATTACGGAGCTTGTGCCTTGAAATCCCCAGTTTTGGAGTATCAAAATCAGTGTTTTGATGCACAACAAGGTTTCAAGATGCGAGCCACGATTCTAGAGCTTGCAACATCAAAATTCAATTTTGATCCACATTGTGCTCTAATAACCCTGTTTTGGAGCATCAAAATCGATGTTTGGAGGCACAAAAAGGTTTCAAGATGCAATTGTTGATTCTGGAGCCGGTGGTGTCAAAATTTGATTTTGACGCACATCGTGGTCTTAGAACCTTGTTTTGAAGCATCAAAATTGGCGTTCGGAGGTAGAACAAGCTTTCAAGATGCAAGTCCCTATTCCGGAGCCTGTAGTGTCAAAATGTTATTTTGATTCACATTGTGCTCTTAGAACCTCATTTCAGAGCATGTGGCTCGAAAGCTCCAGTTTCAAAACATGAAAATCAATGTTTAAAGGCACAATAAGGTTTCACGACACAAGTCCTGATTCTCAAAATGATAGCGTCAAAACACAATTTTGACAAACATGGTGTTCTTAGAACCTCATTTCGGAGGTTGTGCCTCAAAAGCCTCGTTTTTGGAGCATAAAAATTAGTGTTTGGAGGCACAATAAGGTTTCAAGACACAAGTCCCAATTCTACAATCAGTAGCGTCAAAACGCAATTTTGATGTACATTGTGCTCTTAGAACCTCATTTCGGAGCTTGTGTCTTGGAAGCCCTGATTTCGCAACATCAAAATTATTGTTTGGAGGCACAACAAGGTTTCAAGATGCAAGTCCCGATTCTCGTGCCGGTAGCATCAAAATTCAATTTTGATGCACATCGTTCTCTTAGAACCTTCTTTCAAAGCTTGCACCCCGAACGCCCCGGTTTCAGAATATCAAAATTGGTGTTTGGAGGCACAATAAGGTTTCAAGATGCAAGTCCCAATTCCAGAGCCGGTAGTGTCAAAATGCGATTTTGAAGCACATCGTGCTCTTAGAACCTTATTTAGGAGCTTGTCCCTAGAAAGCCCGGGTTTTCGAGCACCAAAATTGGTATTCGGAGGCACAAGGTTGTAAGACACAAGTCGCGATTTCGGAGCTGGTAGCATCAAAACGTGATTTTGATGCACATGGTGCTCTTAGAACCTCGTTTACGGAGCTTGTGCCTTGAAAGCTCTAGTTTCAAAACATCAAAATTAATGTTTAAAGCCATAACAAGGTTTCAAGACACAAGTCCTGATTCTCAAGCTGATAGCGTCAAAACACGATTTTGACAAATATGGTGCTCTTAGAGCCTCATTTCAGAGGTTGTGCCTCAAAAGCCTCGTTTTTGGAGTATAAAAAAATAGTGTTGGAGGCACAACAAGGTTTCAAGACGCAAGTCCCATTTGCAGAATCGGTAGCGTCAAAACGCAATTTTGTAGTACATCGTGCTCTTAGAACCTCATTTCTAAGATTGTGCCTTGAAAGCCCTGATTTTGGAACATGAAAATCAATGTTTGGAGGCACAACAAGGTTTCAAGAAGCAAGTCCCTATTCTGGAGCCTGTAGTGTCAAAACTCTATTTTGATGCACATCATTCTCTTAGAAGCTCATTTCGGAGCTTGTGCCTATAAAGACTCAGTTTTTGAAAATCAATGTTTGGAGGCATAGCAAGGTTTCAAGATGTAAGTACTGATTTTAGAGTCAATATCATCAAAATCAAATTTTGGCGCACATCATGCTCTTAGAACCTCATTTCAAAGCATCAAAATCAGTGTTTTGAGGAAGAACAAGGTTTCAAGATGCAAGCCCCGATTCAAGAGCCGGCAGCATCAAAATTCAAGTTTGATGCACATTGTGCTCTTAGAACCCTATTTTAGAAATTGTGCCTCAAAAGCCCTAGTTTTGGTGCATCAAAATAGATGTTTGGAGGCACAACAAGGTTTCAAGATGCAAGTCCTGATTCTAGAGCCGGTAGCATCAAAATTTGATTTTGACACACATCGTGTTCTTAGAACCTTGTTTTGGAGCTTATGCCTCAAAATTTTCAGTTTCGAAGCATCAAAATTGGTGTTTGGAGGCACAACAAGTTTTGAAGACGCAAGTCCCTATTCCAAAGCCTGTAGTGCTCTTAGAACCTCATTTCAGAGCGTGTGGCTTGAAAGCTCCAGTTACAAAACATCAAAATAAATGTTTAAAGGCACAACAAGGTTTCAAGAGGGAAATCCCGATTCTCAAGCTGATAGCGTCAAAACACCATTTTGACAAACATGGTGTTCTTAGAACCCCATTTCAGAGGTTGTGCCTCAAAAGCCTCCTTTTTTGGAGCATAAAATTAGAGTTTGGAGGCACAACAATGTTTCAAGTTACAAGTCCCAATTCTAGAGTCGGTAGCATCAAAATGCAATTTTAATGTACATCAAAATCTGATTTTGGTGCACATCGTGCTCTTAGAACCTCATTTCAAAGCTTGTGCCTCGAAAGCCCCAATTTTGGAGCATCAAAATCATTGTTTCGAGGCACAACAAGGTTTCAAGATGCAAGCCCTGATTCTAGAGCCAGTATCATCAAAATTCAATTTTGATGCACATTGTGCTCTTAGAACCCTATTTTGGAAATTGTGCCTCAAAAGCCCCAATTTTGGAGCATCAAAATCGATGTTTGGAGGCACAACAAATTTTCAAGATGCAAGTCTCGATTCTAGAGTCAATAGCGTCAAAATCTGATTTTGGTGCACATCGTGCTCTTAGAACCTCATTTCGAAGCTTGTGCCTGAAAAGCCCCGGTTTCAAAGCATCAAAATTAGTGTTTCAAGGCACAACAAGGTTTCCAGATGCAAGCCCCGATTCTAGAGCCAGTAGCATCAAAATTGTTGCACATTGTGCTCTTAGACCCCTATTTTAGAAATTGTACCTCAAAAGCCCCAGTTTTGGAGCATCAAAATCGATGTTTGGTGGCACAACAAGGTTTAAAGATGCAAGTCCTACTTCTGGAGCCGGTAGCGTCAAAATTTGATTTTGACGCACATTGTTCTCTTAGAACCTTGTTTTGGAGCTTATGCCTCAAAATCTTTGGTTTTGAAACATCAAAATTGGTTTTGAAGCACAAGAAGCTTTCAAGACGCAAGTCCCTATTCTAGAGCCTGTAGTGTCAAAACATGATTTTGATGCACATCATGCTCTTAGAATCTCATTCGCAATGTGTCGCTCAAAAGCTCCAGTTTCAAAACATCAAAATCAATGTTTAAAGGCACAACAAGGTTTCAATACACAAGTCTCAATTATCAAGCTGATAGCGTCAAAACACGATTTTGACAAACATGGTGTTCTTAGAACCTTATTTTGGAGGTTGTCCTTCAAAAAGCCTCATTTTTGGAGCATAAAAATTAGTGTTTGGACGCACAACAAGGTTTCAGGACACAAGTCCCAATTCCAGAGTCGGTAGCGTCAAAATTCAATTTTGATGTACATCATGCTCTTAGAATGTCATTTTAGAGCTTGTGCCTTGAAATCCCCGATTGTAGAGCCAGTAGCATCAAAATTCAATTTTGATTCACATTGTCCTCTTAGAACCCTATTTTAGAAATTGTGCCACAAAAGCCCCAGTTTTGGAGCATCAAAATCGATGTTTGGAGGCACAACAAGGTTTCAAGACACAAGTCCCAATTCCAGAGTCGGTAGCATCAAAACACAATTTTGATGTACATTATGTTCTTAAAACCTCATTTCAGAGCTTGTGCCTTGAAAGCCTTGATTTTGGAACATCGAAATCAATGTTTTGAGACACAACAAGGTTTCAAGAAGCAAGTCCCAATTCCAGGGCCTAATGTGTCGAAAATCCATTTTGATGCACATCATGCTCTTAGAATCTCATTCGCAATGTGTCGCTCAAAAGCTCTAGTTTCAAAACATCAAAATCAATGTTTAAAGGCACAACAAGGTTTCAAGACACAAGTCTTGATTATCAAGCTGATAGCGTCAAAACACGATTTTGACAAACATGGTGTTCTTAGAACCTTATTTTGGAGGTTGTCCCTCAAAAGCCTCACTTTTGGAGCATAAAAAATAGTGTTTGGAGGCACAACAAGGTTTCAGGACACAAGTCCCAATTCCAAAGTCGGTAGCGTCAAAATTCAATTTTGATGTACATCATGCTCTTAGAATGTCATTTTAGAGCTTGTGCCTTGAAATCCCCGATTGTAGAGCCAGTAGCATCAAAATTCAATTTTGATTCACATTGTCCTCTTAGAACCCTATTTTAGAAATTGTGCCTCAAAAGCCCCAGTTTTGGAGCATCAAAATCAATGTTTGGAGGCACAACAAGGTTTCAATATGCAAGTCCCGATTCTAGAGTCAATAGTGTCAAAATCTAATTTTGGCGCACATCGTGATCTTAGAATCTCATTTCGAAGCTTGTGCCTCGAAAGCCCTGGTTTTGGAGCATCAAAATCATTGTTTTGAGGCACAACAAGGTTTCAAGATGCAAGACCCGATTGTAGAGCCAGCATCCAAGTTTAATTTTGATACACATTGTGATCTTAGAACCCTATTTTAGAAATTGCCTCAAAAGCCCCGGTTGTGGAGCATCAAAATTGATGTTTGGAGGCACAACAAGGTTTAAAGATGCAAGTCCTAATTATGGAGCCGGTAGTGTCAAAGTTTGATTTTGATGCACATCGTACTCTTAGAACCTCGTTTTGGAGCTCATGCCTCAAAATCTTTGGTTTCGAAGCATCAAAATTGGTGTTTGAAGGCACAACAAGCTTTCAAGAGGGAAGTCTCTATTCCGGAGCCTCTAGTGTCAAAACGTGATTTTGATGCACATCGTGCTCTTAGAACCTCGTTTTGGAGCATGTGGATCGAAAGCTCCAGTTTCAAAACATAAAAATCAATGTTTAAAGGCACAATAAGGTTTCACGACAAAAGTCTCGATTCTCAAGCTGATAGCATGAAAACATGATTTTGACAAACATGGTGTTCTTAGAACCTCATTTCGGAGGTTGTGCCTCAAAAGCCTCATTTTTGGAGCATAAAAATTAGTGTTTGGAGGCACAACAAGGATTCAAGACACAAATCCCAATTCCAAAGTCGGTAGCGTCAAAACATAATTTTGATGTACATGATGCTCTTAGAACCTCATTTCGGAGCTCGTTCCTTAAAAGCCTTGATTTTGGCACACATCGTGCTCTTAGAACCTCATTTCAAAGCCTGTGCCTCGAAAGCCTCAGTTTCGGAGCATAAAAATCAGTATTTTTTGGCACAAAGTTTCAAGATGCAAGTCCCGATTCTAGAGACAGTAGCATCAAAATTCAATTTTGATGCACATTGTGCTCTTAGAACCCCATTTTAGAAATTGTGCCTCAAAAGCCCTAATGTTTTAGCATCAAAATCAATGTTTGAAGGCACAACAAGGTTTCAAGATGTAAATCCTGATTCTGGAGCCGGTAGCGTCAACATTTGATTTTGACGCACATTGTGCTCTTAGAACCTTGTTTTGGAGCTTATGCCTCAAAATCTTTGGTTTTGAAGCATCAAAATTGGTGTTTGGAGGCACAACAAGCTTTCAAGACGCAAGTCCCTATTCCGGAGCATTTAGTGTCAAAACATGATTTTGATGCATCACGCTCTTAAAACCTCATTTCAGAGAGTGTGTGGCTCGAAAGCTCCAGTTTCAAAACATCAAAATCAATGGTTAAAGGCACAACAAGGTTTCACGACACAAGTCCTGATTCTCAAGCTGATAGTGTTAAAATACTATTTTGACAAACATGGTGTTCTTGGAAGCTCATTTCAGAGGTTGCGCCTCAAAAGCCTCATTTTTGGAGCATAAAAATTAGTGCTTGTGCCTTGAAAGCCCTGATTTTGGAAGATCAAAATCAATGTTTTGAAGCACAATAAGATTTCAAGATGCAGGTCCTGATTCTAGAGTAAAAAGCGTCAAAATTTGATTTTGGCGCAAATCGTGCCCTTAGAACCTCATTGCGTAGCTTGTGCCTCGAAATTCCCAGTTTTGGAGCTTCAAAATCAGTTTTTTTTTGCACAACAAGGTTTCAAGATGCAAGCCTCGATTCTAGAGCCAATAGCATCAAAATTCAATTTTTATGTACAATGTGCTCTTAGAATCTTGGTTTAGAAATTGGGCTTTAAAAGCCCTAGTTTTGGAGCATCAAAATCGATATTTGGAGGCTAAACAAGGTTTCAAGATGCAAGTCCTGATTCAGGAGCCGGTAGCATCAAAATTTGATTTTGGCGCACATCGTGCTCTTACAACCTTGTTTTGGTGCTTATGCCTCAAAATCTTTGGTTTCGAAGAATTAAAATTGGTGTTTGGAGGCACAACAAGCTTTCAAGACGCAAGTCCCTATTCGTGTTAAAACATGATTTTGATTCACATCATGCTCTTAGAACCTCGTTTTGGAGCGTGTGGCTCCAAAGCTCCACTTTCAAAACATCAAAATCAATGCTTAAAGGCACAACAAGGTTTCACGACACAAGTCTTGATTCTCAAGCTGATAGCGTTAAAACACTATTTTGACAAACATGGTGTTCTTAGAACCTCATTCCGGAGGTTGTGCCTCAAAAGCCTCATTTTTGGAGCATAAAAATTAGTGTTTGGAGGCACAACAAGGTTTCAAGAAACAAGTCCCAATTCAAAGTTGGTAGCGTCAAAACGTAATTTTGATGTACATTATGCTCTTAGAACCTCATTTCGGAAGTTGTGCTCTTAGAACCTCATTTTGGAGCTTGTGCTCTTTAAACCTCATTTTGAAGCTTGTGCCTCAAAAGCCCCGGTTTCAAAGTTTCAAAATCAGTGTTTTGAGGCACAACAAGGTTTCAAGATGCAAGCCCTGATTCTAGACCCGGTAGCATCAAAATTTGATTTTGACACACATCGTGCTCTTAGAACCTTGTTTTGGAGCTTATGCCTCAAAATCATTGGTTTCGAAGCATCAAAATTGCTGTTTGGAGGCACAACAAGCTTTCAAGACGCAAGTCCCTATTCCGGAGGCCGTAGTGGCAAAACGGGATTTTCATGCACATTGTGCTCTTAGAACCTCATTTCGGAGCGTGTCGCCTGAAAGCTCTAGTTTTAAAACATAAAAATCAATGTTTAAAGGCACAACAAGGTTTCAAGACACAAGTCCCAATTCTCAAGCTGATAGTGTCAAAACACGATTTTGACAAACATGGTGTTCTTAGAACCTCATTTCAGAGGTTGTGCCTCAAAAGCCTCATTTTTGGAGCATAAAAATTAGTGTTTGGAGGCACTAGAAGGTTTCAAGACACAATCCTCAATTCCAGAGTCGATAGCATCAAAATGCAATTTTGATGTACATCGTGCTCTCTAGAGTCGGTAGTGTCAAAACAAAATTTTGATGTACATCGTGCTGTTAGAACTTCATTACGGAGCTTGTGCCTTGAAAGCCCTGATTTTGGAACATCAAAATCAGCGTCAAAATCAATGTTTTGAGGCACAACAGGTATTCAAGATGCAAGCCCCGATTCTAGAGCCAGTAGCATCAAAATTCAATTTTTGATGCACATTGTGCTCTTAGAACCCTGTTTTAGAAATTGTGCCTCAAAAGCCCCAGCTTTGGAGTATCAAAATCAATGTTTGGAGGTGAAACAAGGTTTGAAGATGCAAGTCGTGTTTCTAGAGCCGGTAGCGTCAAAATTTGATATTGACGCACACTGCGCTCTTAGAACCTTGTTTCGGAGCTTATGCCTCAAAATCTTCGGTTTCGAAGCATCAAAATTGGTGTTTGGAGAGGCACAACAAGGTTTCAAGATGCAAGTCCCTATTTGAGAGCCTATAGTGTGAAAACATGATTTTGATGCACATCGTGCTCTTAGAACCTTGTTTCAGAGCATGTGGCTCGAAAGCTCCAGTTTCAAAATATCAAAATCAATGTTTGAAGGCACAACAAGGTTTCACAACCCAAGTCCCAAATTTCAAGCTGATGTTAGCATTCCCAAAGATACTGAGAGAGGGGGGTGAATCAGTATTTGACCAGTATAATAATTTTCTTAAGTTATAACATGAAAAGCATATCAAAACTGTGTACCAGAAAACCAAAAATAATGCAATAAAGAAGAATAATAACCATAGCATAAGAAACACACTGTAACACAATATTTTAATGAGGAAACCCGGTGTGGGAAAAACCTTGGTGGGATTTGTGACCCACAATATTCACTTACTGGCCAATAAGAGAATATTATTGCTTACAATAGGGTCCTGCACATGCAGGAAGGCCAAGTGCCTAGAGCTCACTGCTCAATTACAAAGAAGTCACATTGACTTACAAAAATGGATATACAAATCCAATGTCTTGTACTGCTTCAGATTAGCATCCACTATGCCAGATTCAGTGTCAGTTTAAGCTCTGCTACATACATAAACCCTTATCCAATAATTCACATATTAGGTCAGCAATTATCTTTCCATACTTCGTGTTCTAAATGATCTACAATGATCTCATACATATATGAGTCATATTACAATCCGCCAAGTCGGCTTACAAAAAGATTTTACAATTAATTACAAAATATATATACACAAAATTCCTCTCAGCCATGGTACCGATAATCTTTTTTTTCGGTGTCGATGATCTGTATGTCGGTGTAGAGTCTGCCAGTGCCGGTGCCTGTGTCTACCTACCGCTATCACATAATTGTAAGGTTGCCATCAATGACAATACCTTCAGTCACATACACTTTCTCATTGGAGTGTGCATTTGCCAACAGCTGATAGCATCAAAACACTATTTTAAAAAACATGGTGTTCTTAGAACCTCATTTCAGAGGTTGTGCCTCAAAAGCCTCATTTTTGGAGCATAAAAATTAGTGTTTGGAGGTACAACAAGGTTTCAAGACACAAGTCCCAATTCCACAGTGGGTAGCACCAAAACGCAATTTTGATGTACATCGTGCTCTTGGAACCTCATTTCGGAGCTTGTCCCTTGAAAGCCTGATTTTGCCACATGAAAATAAATGTTTTGAGGCAAAACAAGGTTTCAAGAAGCAAGTCCCTATTCCGGATCCTGTAGCATCAAAATTCCATTTTGATGCACATCATTCTCTTAGAAGCTCATTTTGGAGAATCAAAATCAATGTTTGGAGGCACAACAAGGTTTCAAGATGGAAGTCCCGATTCTAGAGTCAATAGTGTCAAAATTTGATTTTGGCGCACATCGTGCTCTTAGAAACTCATTTCAAAGCTTGTGCCTCGAAAGCCCCGGATTTGGAGCATCAAAATCAGTGTTTTGAGGCTCAACAAAGTTTCAAAATGCAAGCCTCGATTCTAGAGCCAGAAGCATCAAAATTCAAGTTTGATGCATATTATCCTGTTAGAACCCTATTTTGGAAATTGTGCCTCAAAAGCCCCAGTTTTGGAGCATCAAAATCAATGTTTAAAGACACAAAAAGGTTTCAAGACACAAGTTTCGATTCTCAAGCTGATAGCGTCAAAACACTATTTTGACAAACGTGGTGTTCTTAAAACCTCATTTTGGAGGTTTTGCCACAAAAGCCTCATTTTTGGAGCATAAAAATTATTGTTTGGAGGCACAACAAAGTTTCAAGACACAAGTCCCTATTCTAGAGTCGGTACCGTCAAAATGCAATTTTGATGTACATCGTGCTCTTAGAACCTCATTTCGGAGCTTGTGCCTTGAAAGCCCTGATTTTGGAACATCTAAGTCAGTGTTTGGAGGCACGAAAAGGTTCCAAGAAGCAAGTCCCTATTATGGAGCCTGTATCCTCAAAATTCCATTTTGACGAACATCATTCTCTTAGAAGCTCATTTCGGAGCTTGTGTCTGGAAAGACCCAGATTTCGAGCATCAAAATCAATGTTCGGAGGCACAACAAGGTTTCAAGATGCAAGTCCAGATTCTAGAGTCAATAACGCCAAAATCTACTTTTCGCGCACATCGGGCTTTTAGAGCTTCATTTCAAAGCTTGTGCCTCCAAAGGCTCGGTTTTGGAGCATCAAAATCAGTGTTTTGAGGCACAACAAGGTTTCAAGATACAAGTCCCGATTCTCAAGCTGATAGCGTCCAAACATGATTTTGAAAAATATGGTGTTCTTAGAACCTCATTTCAAAGGTTGTGCCTCAAAAGCCTTGTTTTTGGAGCATAAAAATTAGTGTTTGGAGGCACAACAAGGTTTCAAGACACAAGTTCCAATTCGAGAATTGGTAGCGTCAAAATGCAATTTTGATGTACATCGTGCTCTTAGAACCTCATTTTGGAGCTTGTGCCTTGAAATTCCTGATTTTGGAACATCAAAATTAATGTTTTGAGGCACAACAAAGTTTCAAGAAGCAATTCCTTATTCTGGAGCCTGTAGCGTCAAAATTCCATTTTAACGCACATTATTCTCTTAGAAGCTCATTTCGGAGCTTGTGTCTCGAAAGACCTAGTTTTGGAGCGCCAAAATCAATGTTTTGAGGCCCAACAAGGTTTCAAGATGCAAGCCCCGATTCTACAGCTAGGAGCATCAAAATTCAATTTTGGTGCATATTGTGCTCTTAGAACCCTGTTTTAGAAATTGTGCCTCAAAAGCCCTAGTTTTGGAGCATCAAAATCTATGTTTGGAGGCACAACAAGGTTTCAAGAAGCAAGTCTTGATTCAGGAGCCGGTAGCATCAAAATTTGATTTTGACGCAAATCGTGGTCTTAGATCCTTGTTTTGGAGCTTATGGCTCAAAATCTTCGGTTTTGAAGCATCGAAATTGGTGTTTGGAGGCACATCAAGATTTCAAGACACAAGTCCCTATTCCGGAGCCTGTATTCTCAAGACATGATTTGGATGCACATCATGCTCTTAGAACCTCGTTTTGAAGCGTATGGCTCGAAAGTTCTAGTTTCAAATCATCAAAATCAATGTTTAAAGGCAAAACAAGGTTTCAAGAAATAAGTCTTGATTCATAAGCTGATAGCTTAAAACACGATTTTGACAAACATGGTGTTCTTAGAACCTCATTTCGGAGGTTGTGCCTCAAAAACCTAATTTTTGGAGCATAAAACTTAGTGTTTGGAGGCACAAGGTTTCAAGACGCGAGTCCCGATTCTCAAGATGATAGCATCAAAACACGATTTTGACAAACATGGTGTTCTTAAAACCTCATTTCAGAGGTTGTGCGTCAAAAGCCTCATTTTTTGAGCGTAAAATTAGTGTTTGGAGGCACAACAAGGTTTCAAGAAACAAGTCCCAATTCCAGAGTCGGTAGCATCAAAACACAATTTTGATGTACATCATGCTATTACAACCTCATTTCGGAGCTTGTGCCTTGAAAGCCTTGATTTTGGAACATCAAAATCAGTGTCAATAGCGTCAAGTCTCAAATCTCAAGCTGATAGCGTCAAAACACGATTTTGACAAACATGGTGTTCTTAGAACCTCATTTTGGAGGTTGTGCCTCAAAAGCCTCATTTTTGGAGCATAAAAATTATTGTTTGGAGGCGAAACATGGTTTCAAGACACAAGTCCCAATTCCAGAGTCGCTAGTGTCAAAATGCAATTTTTATGTACATCGTGCTCTTAGAACCTCATTTTGGAGCTTGTGCCTTGAAAAACCCAATTTTGGAACATCAAAATCATTGTTTGGATGCAAAACAAGGTTTCAAGATGCATGTCCCGATTCTCGTGCTGGTAGCATCAAAATTTGATTTTGATGCACATCGTTCTCTTAGAACCTTGTTTCAAAGCTTGCACCTCGAACACCTCGGTTTCAGAATATCAAAATTGATGTTTGGAGGCACAACAAGGTTTCAAGTTGCAAGTCCCAATTCCAGAACCGGTAGTGTCAAAATGTGATTTTGAAGGAAATTGTGCTCTTAGAACCTTATTTAGGAGCTTGTCCCTCGAAAGCCCCGGTTTGGGAGCATCAAAATTGGTGTTTGGAGGCACAAGGTTGCAAGAAGCAAGTCACCATTTTGGAGGCGGCAGCGTAAAAAAGTGATTTTGACACACATGGTGCTCTTAGAGCGTCGCTTGTGCCTCGAAAGCCCCGATTTTGAAACATCGAAATCAGTGTTGGGAGGCACAACAAGGTTTCAAGATGCAAGTCCCGATTCTAGAGTCAATAGCGTTAAAATCTGATTTTGGTGCACATCGTGCTCTTCGAACCTCATTTCGAAGCTTGTGCCTCAAAAGCCCCAGTTTCAGAGCAACAAAATCAGTGTTTTTTGGCACAACAAGGTTCCAAGATGCAAGCCATGATTCTAGAGCCAATAGAATCAAAATTCAATTTTGATTTATATTGTTCTCTTAGAACCCTCTTTTAGAAATTGTGCCTCAAAAGCCCCAGTTTTGGAGCATCAAAATCAATGTTTGGAGGCACAACAAGGTTTCAAGATGCAAGTCTTGATTCTGGAGCCGGTAGCATCAAAATTTGATTTTTACGCACATCGTGCTCTTAGAACCTTATTTTGGAGCTTATGCCTCAGAATATTTGATTTCGAAGCATGAAAATTGTTGTTTGGAGGCACAACAAGCTTTCAATAGGCAAGTCCCTGTTCTGGAGACTGTAGTGTCAAAACATGATTTTGATGCACATCGTGCTCTTAGAACCTCGTTTCGGAGCATGTGGCTCGAAAGCTCCTGTTTCAAAACATCAAAATCAATGTTTAAAGGAACAAAAAGGTTTCAAGACACAAGTCCTGATTCTCAAGCTGATAGCATCAAAACACGATTTTGACAAACATGGTGTTCTTAGAATCTCATTACGGAGGTTGTGCCTCAAAATCCTCGTTTTTGGAGCATAAAAATTAGTGTTTAGAGGCACAACAAGGTTTCAAGACACAAGTCCCAATTCCAAACTCGGCAGCGTCAAAATGCAATTTTAATGTACATCGTGCTCTTAGAACCTCATTTTGGAACTTGTGCCTTTAAAGCCCTGATTTTTTAACATCAAAATCAGTGTTTGGAGGCACAAAAAGGTTTAAAGAAGCAAGTCCCTATTCCGGAGGCTGTAGCGTCAAAATTCCATTTTGACACACATTCTTCTCTTAGAAGCTCATTTTGAAGCTTGTAACTCAAAAGACCCAGTTTTGGAGTGTCAAAATCAACGTTTGGAGGCACAAATAGGTTTCAAGATGCAAGTTCTGATTCTAGAGCCGGTAGCGTCAAAATTTGATTTTGACGCACATCGTGCTCTTAGAACCTTGTTTTAGAGCTTATGCCTCAAAATCTCTGGTTTCCAAGCATCAAAATTGGTGTTTGGAGGCACAACAAGCTTTCAAGATGCAAGTCCCTATTCCGGAGCTTGTAGTGTCAAAACTTGATTTTGATGCACATCGTGCTCTTAGAATCTCATTTCAGAGCATGTGACTTGAAAGCTCGAGTTTCAAAACATCAAAATCAATGTTTAAAGGCACAACAAGGTTTCAAGAAAAAAGTCCCAATTCTCAAGCTGATAGCGTCAAAACACGATTTTGACAAACATGGTGTTCTTAGAACCTCATTTTGGAGGTTGTGCCTCAAAAGCCTCATTTTTGGAGCATAAAAACTAGTGTTTGGAGGCACAAAAAGGTTTCAGGACACAAGTCCCAATTCCAGAGTCGGTAGCGTGTAAATGCAATTTCGATTTACATTGTCCTCTTAGAACCTCATTTCGGAGCTTGTGCCTTGAAAGCTTTGATTTTGGAACATCAAAATCAATGTTTTGAGGCACAACAAGGTTTCAAGAAGCAAGTCCCTATTTTGGAGCCTATAGCATCAAAATTCCATTTTGACGCACATCATTGTCTTAGAAGCTCATTTCGGAGCCTGTGCCTCGAAAGACCCAGTTTTCAAGCATCAAAATCAATGTTTGGAGGCAGAACAAGGTTTCAAGATGCAGGTCGCGATTTTAGAGTCAAGAGTGTCAAAATCTGATTTTGGCGCACATCGTGCTCTTAGAATCTCATTTCAAAACTTGTGCCTCGAAAGCTCTCGTTTTGGAGCATCAAAATCATTGTTTTGAGGCACAACAAGGTTTCAAGATGCAAGGCCCGATTTTAGAGCCAGTAGCATCAAAATTCAATTTTGATGCACATTGTGCTCTTAGAACCTTGTTTTAGAAATTGTGCTTCAAAAGCCCCAGTTTTGAAGCATCAAAATCGATATTTGCTGGCACAACAAGCTTTCAAGATGCAAGTCCCTATTCTGGAGCCTGTAGTGTCAAAATGTGATTTTGCTGCTTAGAACCTCGTTTCGGAGCGTCTGACTCAAAAGCTCCAGTTTCAAAACATCAAAATCAATGTTTAAAGGCACAACAAGGTTTCGAGACACAAGTACCGATTCTCAAGCTGATAGCATCAAAACATGATTTTGACAAACATGGTGTTCTTAGAACCCCATTTCGGAGGTTGTGCCTCAAAAGCCTCGTTTTAGGAGCATAAAATTTAGTGTTTGGAGGCACAACAAGGTTTCAAGACACAAGTCCCAATTCTAGAGTCAGTAGCATCAAAACGTAATTTTGAAGTACATCGTGCTCTTAGAACCTCATTTCCGAGCTTGTAGTGTCAAAATTTGATTTTGATGCACATCGTTCTCTTAGAATCTTGTTTCGAAGCTTGCACCTCGAATGCCTTAGTGTCGCAATATAAAAATTGGTGTTTGGAGGCACAACAAGGTTTGGAGATGCAAGTCCCGATCCCAGAGCCGATAGTGTCAAAATGCGATTTTGAAGCACATTGTTCTCTTAGAACCTTATTTAGGAGCTTGTCCCTCAAAAGCCCTGGTTTGAGAGCATCAAAATTGGTATTTGGAGGCACAAGGTTGCAAGACGCAAGTCGCGATAGCCGGTAGCAACAAAATGTGATTTTGACGCACATGGTACTCTTAGAGCCTCGTTTCCGGAGCTTGTGCCTCGAAAGCCCTAATTTTGAAACATCGAAATCAGTGTTCGAAGGCACAACAAGGTTTCAAGATGCAAGCCCCGATTCTAGAGCTAGTAGCATCAAAATTCAATTTTGATGCACGTTGTGCTCTTAGAACCCTACTTTAGAAATTTTGCCTCAAAAAACCCCGGTTTTGGAGCATCAAAATCGATGTTCGGAGGCACAAAAAGGTTTCAAGACACAAGTCCCAATTCAAAAGTCGGTAACATCAAAACGCAATTTTGATGTACATTGTGGTCTTACTCATTTCAGAGCTTGTGCATTGAAAGCCCTAATTTTGGCAAACATCAAAATCAATGTTTTGAGGCACAAAAAGGTTATAAGAAGCAAGTCCCTATTCCGGAGCCTAAAACGTCAAAATTCCATTTTGACGCACATCATTCTCTTAGAAGCTCATTTCAGAGCTTGTGCCTCGAAAGACCCAGATTTGGAGCATCAAAATCAATGTTTGGAGGCACAATAAAGTTTCAAGATGCAAGTCCTGATTCTAGAGTCAATAGCATCAAAATTTGATTTTCACGGACATCGTGTTCTTAGAACCTCATTTCAAAGCTTGTGCCTCGAAAGCCCCATTTTCGGAGCATCAAAATCAGTGTTTTGATGCAAAACAAGGTTTCAAGATCCAAGGCTCGATTCTAGAGCCAATAGCATCAAAATTCAATTTTGATTCACATTGTGCTCTTAGAACCCTGTGTTATAAATTGTGTCTCAAAAGCATCAATTTTGGAGCATCAAAATCGATGTTAGGAGGCACAACAAGGTTTGAAGATGCAAGTCCTTATTTTGGAGCCGGTAGCGTCAAAATTTGATTTTGACGCACATCGTGCTCTTAGAACCTTGTTTTGGAGCTTATGCCTCAAAATATTTGGTTTCAAAGCATCAAAATTGGTGTTTGGAAGCACAACAATGTTTCAAGATGCAAGACCTGATTCTAAGCGTGTGCCTCGAAAGCCCTAGTTTTTTAGCATCAAAATCAGTGTTTTAAGCCACAAAAAGGTTTCAAGATGCAAGACTCGATTCTAGAGCTAGTAGCATGAAAATTCAATTTTGATGCATATTATGCTCTTCGAACCCTGTTTTAGAAATTGTACCTCAAAAGCCCTAGTTTTGGAGCATCAAAATCGATGTTTGGAGGCACAACAAGGTTTCAAGATGCAAGTCCTAATTTTGGTGCCCGTAGCGTTAAAGTTTGATTTTGACGCACATCATGCTCTTAGAACCTTGTTTTGGAGCTTATGCCTCAAAATCTTTGGTTTCAAAGCATCAAAATTGGTTTTTTCAGGCACAACAAGCTTTGAAGATGCAAGTCCCTATTTTGGAGCCTGTAAAGTCAAAACATGATTTTGATGCACATCGTTCTCTGAGAACCTCATTTCAGAGCGTGTGGCTCGAAAGCTCCAGTTTCAAAACATCAAAATCAATGTTTAAAGGCAAACAAAGGTTTCACGACACAAGTCCTGATTGTCAAGCTGATAGCGTCAAAACACTATTTTGACAAACATGGTGTTCTTAGAACCTCATTACGGAGGTTGTGCCTCAAAAGCGTCATTTTTGGAGACTAAAAATTAGTGTTTGGAAGCACAACAATGTTTAGGGACACAAGTCCCAATTCCAGAGTCGGTAGCGTCAAAACGCAATTTTGATGTACATCGTGCTCTTAGAACCTCATTTTGGAGCTTGTGCCTTGAAAGCCCTGATTTTCGAACATCAAAATTAGTGCTTGGAGGCGCAACAAGGTTTAAAGAAGCAAGTCCCTATACATCATTCTCTTAGAAGCTCGTTTCGGAGCTTGTGCCTCGAAAGACCCAATTTTGGAGCGTCAAAATCAATGTTTGGAGGCACATCAAGGTTTCAAGACGCAAGTCCCGATTCTAGAGTCAATAGCGTCAAAATATGATTTTGGCACACATCGTGCTCTTAGAACCTCATTTCAAAGCTTGTGCCTCGAAAGCCTCGGTTTTGGAGCATCAAAATCAGTCTTTTGAGGCACAAGAAGTTTGTAAGATGCAAGTCCTAATTCTAGAGCGGTTAGCATGCACATTGTGCTCTTAGAACCTTATTTTGAAGCTTATGCCTCAAAATCTTCGGTTTCGAAGCATCAAAATGTGTGTTTGGAGACACAACAAGCTTTCAAGATGTAAGTCCCTATTCCGGAGCTTGTAGTGTCAAAACATGATTTTGATGTACATCGTGCTCTTAGAACCTCATTTCGGAGAGTGTGGCTCGAAAGCTCTAGTTTCAAAATATCAAAATCAATGTTTAAAGGCTCAACAAGGTTTCAAGACACAAGTCCCGATTCTCAAGCTCATAGTGTCAAAACATGATTTTGACGAACATGGTGTTCTTAGAACCTCATTTAACAGGTTATGCCTCAAAAGCCTCATTTTGGAGTGTAAAAATTAGTGTTTGGAGGCACAACAAGGTTTCAAGACACAAGTCCCTATTCCGGATCCTATAGAGTCAAAATTCCATTTTCACGCATGCACATCATTCTCTTAGAAGTTCATTTCGGAGGTTGTACCTCGAAAGACCCAGTTTTGTAGCATCAAAATTAATGTTTCGAGGCACAACAAGGTTTCCAGATGCAAGCCCCGATTCTAGAGCCAGTAGCATCAAAATTCAATTTTCATGCACATTGTGCTGTTAGAACCCTGTTTTAGAAATTTTGCCTCAAAAGCCACAGTTTTGGAGCATCAAAAGCTATGTTTGGAAGAACAAGTTTCAAGATGCAAGTCTTGAGCCCGTAGCATCAAAATTTGATTTTGATGCACATCGTGTACCTAGAATGTTTTGGAGCTTATGCCTCAAAATTTTCGGTTTCAAAACATCAAAATTGCTGTTTGGAGACACAACAATCTTTCAAGATGCAAATCCCTATTCCGGAGCCTATAGTGTCAAAACACAATTTTGATGTACATCATGCTCTTAGAACCTCATTTCAGAATTTGTGCCTTTAAAGCACTGATTTTGGAACATCAAAATCAGTGTTTGGAGGCACAACAGGTTTAAAGAAGCAAATCCCTATTCCGAAGCCTGTAGAGTTAAAATTCCATTTTGACGCACATCATTCTCTTAGAAGCTCATTTCTGAGCTTGTGCCTCAAAAGACATAGTTTTGGAGCATCAAAATCAATATTTGGAGGCACAACAAAGTTTCAAGATGCAAGTCCCGATTCTAGAGTCAATAGCGTCAAAATCAAATTTTGATGCACATCTTGTTCTTAGAACCTCATTTCGAAGCTTGTGCCTTGAAAGCCCCAGTTCCGGAGCATCAAAATCAATGTTTTGAGGCAAAACAAGGTTTCAAGATCCAAGCCCCGATTCTTGAGCCAATAGCATCAAAATTCAATTTTGATTCACATTGTGCTCTTAGAACCCTGTGTTATAAATTGTGTCTCAAAAGCCCCAATTTTGGAGCATCAAAATCAATCTTAGGAGGCACAGCAAGGTTTGAAGATGCAAGTCTTGATTCTGGAGCCAGTAGCGTCAAAAATTGATTTTGACGCACATCGTGCTTTTACAACCTTGTTTTGGAGCTTATGCCTAAAACTCTTCGGTTTCAAAACATCAAAATTGGTGTGGCTCGAAAGCTCGAGTTTCAAAACATCAAAATCAATGTTTAAAGGCACAACAAGGTTTCAAGACACAAGTCCCGATTCTCAAGTTGATAGCGTCAAAAAATGATTTTGACAAACATGGTGTTCTTAGAAACTCATTCAGGAGGCTGTGCCTCAAAAGCCTCATTTTTGGAACATAAAAATTAGTGTTTGGAGGCGCAACAAGTTTTCAAGACACAAGTCCCAACTTCAAAGTCGGTAGCGTCAAAATACAATTTTAATGTACACCATGCTCTTAGAACCTCATTTCGGAGCTTGTGCCTTGAAAGCATTGATTTTGGAACATAAAAAAGTGTTTGGAGGCACAACAAGGTATCAAGAAGCAAGTCCCTATTCCGGATCCTGTAGCGTTAAAATTCTATTTTGACGCACATCAATCTCTTAGAAGCTCATTTCGGAGCTTGTGCCTCGAAAGGCCCACTTTTGGAGCGTCAAAATGAATGTTTCGAGGCAGAAAAAGGTTTCAATATGCAAGTCTCGATTCCAGAGCCAGTAGTATCAAAATGGGATTTTGAAGCAAATTGTGCTCTGAGAACCTTATTTTGGAGCTTTTCCCTCGAAAGCCCCAGTTTGGGAACATCAAAATTGGTGTTTGGAGGCACAAGGTTGCGAGAAGCAAGTCGCGATTTCGGACCTGGTAGCGTCAAAATGTGATTTTAAGGCACATGGTGCTCTTAGAGCATCGTTTGCGGAGCTTGCGCCTCGAAAGCCCCAATTTTGAAACATCAAAATCAATGTTTGGAGGCACAACAAGGTTTCAAGATCCAAGTCGCCATTCTAGAGTCAATAGCGTCAAAATCTGATTTTGGTGCAAATCGTGCTCTTAGAACCTGATTTCAAAGCTTGTGCCTCGAAAGACCCGGTTTCGGAGCATCAAAATTAGTGTTTTTTGGCACAACAAGGTTTCAAGATACAAGCCCCGATTCTAGAGCCAGTAGCATCAAAATTCTATTTTGATGCACATTGTGCTCGTAGAACCCTGTTTTAGAAATTGTGCCTCAAAAGCCCCAGGTTTGGAGCATCAAAATCGATGTTTGCAGCCACAACAAGGTTTCAAGATGCAAGTCCTGATTCTAGAGCCGGTAGCGTCAAAATTTGATTTTGACGCACGTCATGCTCTTAGAACCTTGTTTTGGAGCTTATGCCTCAAAATATTTGGTTTCGCAGCATCAAAATTGGTGTTTGGAGGCACAACAAGCTTTCAAGAATGCCGGACCCTGTATTGTCAAAACGAGATTTTGATGCACATCATGCTCTTAGAAACTCGTTTCGGAGCATGTGGCTCGAAAGCTCCAGTTTCAAAACATCAAAATTAATATTTAAATGCACAACAAGGTTTGAAGACACAAGTCCTGATTCTCAAGCTGATAGCGTCAAAAGACAATTTTGACAAACAAGGTGTTCTTAGAACCTCATTTCGGAGGTTGTGCCTCAAAAGCCTCATTTTTGGAGCATAAAAATTAGTGTTTGGAGAGGCACAACAAGGTTAAAAGGCGCAAGTCGCAATTCCAAAGTCGGTAGCGTCAAAATGCAATTTAGATGTACATCGTGCTCTTGAAACCTTATTTTGGAGCTTCTGCCTTGAAAGCCTTGATTTTGCAACATCAAAGTCAGTGTTTGGAGGCACGGCATATTTCAAGTAGCAAGTCCCTATTCTGGAGCCGGCAGCATAAACATTTAGACTCACATCATGCTTTAGAACCTTGTTTTGGAGCTTATGCCTCAAAACAAGTCCCAATTCTAGAGTCGGTAGCGTCAAAACGCAATTTTGATGTACATCATGCTCTTAGAACCTCATTTCCGAGCTTGTGCCTTGAAAGCCCTGGTTTTGGAACAAAAAAATTAGTGTTTGGAGGCACACAACAAGGTTTCAAGAAGCAAGTCCCTATTTCGGAGCCTCTAGCGTCAAAATTTCATTTTGACGCATATTATTCTCTTAGAAGCTCATTTCGGAGCTTGTGCCTCAAAAGTCCTAGTTCCAGAGTTGGTAGCGTCAAAATGCAATTTTGATGTACATGCTCTTAAAACCTCATTTCGGAGCTTGTGCCTTGAAAGCCGTGATCTTGGCAGATCAAAATCAATGTTTTGAAGCACAATAAGGTTTCAAGAGGCAAGTCTCTATTCCATTTTTATGCACATCATTCTCTTAGAAGCTCATTCCGGAGCTTGTACTTGGAAAGATCCAGATTTGGAGCATCAAAATCAATGTTTGGAGGCACAACAAGGTTTCAAAATCTGATTTTGGTGCACATCGTGCTCTGAGAACCTCATTTCGAAGCTTGTGCCTTAAAAGCCCCGGTTTCGGAGCATCAAAATTAGTGTTTTGCGGCACAACAAGGTTTCAAGATGCAAGCCTCGATTTTAGAGCTAGTAGCATCAAAATTCAATTTTGATGCAAATTGTGCTCTTAGAACCCTGGTTTACAAATTGTGCTCTTAGAACAAGGTTTCAAGATGCAAGTCTTGATTCAGGAGCAAGTAGCATCAAATTTTGATTTTGACGCACATAGTGGTCTTACAACCTTGTTTTGATGCTTATGCCTCAAAATCTTTGGTTTCGAAGCATCAAAATTGGTGTTTGGAGGCACAACAAGCTTTCAAGACGCAAGTCCCTATTCTAGAGCCTGTAGTGTCAAAACATGATTTTGATTCACATCATGCTCTTAGAACCTCATTCTGGAGGTTGTGCCTCAAAAGCCTCATTTTTGGAGCATAAAAATTAGTGTTTGGAGGCACAACAAGGTTTGAAGAAACAAGTCCCAATTCAGAGTCCCAATTTAAACATCCTTTCAAAGCTTGTGCCTCAAAAGCCAGTTTTGGAGTTTCAAAATCAGTGTTTGCACAACAAGGTTTCAAGATTCAAGCCCCGATTCTAGAGCCAGTAGCATCAAAATTCAATTTTGATACATATTGTGCTCTTTGAACCCTATTTTAGATATTGTGCCTCGAAAGCCCCAACTTTGAAGCATCAAAATCGATGTTTGGAGGGACAATAAGGTTTCAAGATGCAAGTCTTGATTCTTGAGCCGGTAGCATCAAAATTTCATTTTGATGCACATCGTGCTCTTAGAACCTTGTTTTGGAGCTTATGCCTCAAAATCATCAATTTCGAAGCATCAAAATTGCTATTTGGAGGCACAACAAGCTTTCAAGACGCAAGTCCCTATTCCGGAGGCCGCCGTGGCAAAATGTGATTTTGATGCACATTGTGCTCTTAGAACCTCGTTTCAGAGCATGTGGCTTGAAAGCTTCAGTTTTGAAACATCAAAATCAATGTTTAAAGGCACAACAAGGTTTCAAGACACAAGTCCCGCTTCTCAAGCTAATAGTGTCAAAACATGATTTTGACAAACATGGTGTTCTTAGAACCTCATTTTGGAGATTGTGCCTCAAAAGAGCAAGTTTTGGAGAGTCAAAATCAACGTTTGGAGGCACAACATGGTTTCAAGATGCAAGTCCCGATTCTAGAGTCAATAGCATCAAAATCTGATTTTAGTGTACATCATGCTTTTAAAACCTCATTTTGAAGCTTGTGCCTCAAAAGCACTGGTTTCAGAGCATCAAAATCAGTGTTTTGAGGCACAACAAGGTTTCAAGATGCAAGCCCTGATTCTAGAGCTAGTAGCATCAAAATTCAATTTTGATGAACATTGTGATCTTAGAACCCTGTTTTAGAAATTGTGCCTCAAAAGCCCTAGTTTTGGAGCATCAAAATCGATGTTTGGAGGCACAACAAGGTCTCAAGATTCAAGTCCTGATTCTGGAGCAAGTAGCGTCAAAATTTGATTTTGATACACATAGTGCTCTTAGAACCTTTTTTTGGAGTTTATGCGTCAAAATCGTTGATTTCGTAGCATCAAAATTGGTGTTAGGAAGCAGAAGAAGCTTTCAAAATGCAAGTCCTTATTCTAGAGCTTGTAATGTCAAAGCGTTATTTTGATGCACGTTGTGCTCTTAGAACTTCGTTTTCAAAATCATTGTTTTGAGGCACAACAAGGTTTCAAGATGCAAGACCCTATTCTAGAGCCAGTAGCATCAAAATTCAATTTTGATGCATATTGTGCTCTTAGAACCCTGCTTTAGAAATTGTGCTTCAAAAGCCCCAGTTTTGGAGCATCAAAATCGATATTTGGAGGCAAATCAACCTTTCAAGATGCAAGTCCCTATTTCGAAGCTTGTAGTGTCAAAACGTGATTTTGGAGCATGTAACTCAAAAGCTCCAGTTTCAAAATATCAAAATCAATGTTTAAAGGCACAACAAGGTTTCGAGAGACAATTATCGATTCTCAAGCTGATAGCATCAAAACATGATTTTGACAAACATGGTGTTCTTAGAACCTCATTTCGGAGGTGGTGCCTCAAAAGCCTTGTTTAAGGAGCATAAAATTTAGTGTTTGGAGGCACAACAAGGTTTCAAGACACAAGTCCCAATTCCAGAGTCGGTAGCGTCAAAACGCAATTTTGAAGTACATCGTGCTCTTAGAACCTCATTTCGGAGCTTGTAGTGTCAAAATTTGATTTTGATGCACATCGTTCTCTTAGAACCTTGTTTCGAAGCTTGCACCTCGAATGCCTTAGTGTCGCAATATAAAAATTGGTGTTTGGAGGCACAACAAGGTTTGGAGATGCAAGTCCCGATCCCAGAGCCGGTAGTGTCAAAATGCGATTTTGAAGCACATTGTTCTCTTAGAACCTTATTTAGAAGCTTGTCCCTCAAAAGCCCCGGTTTGAGAGCATCAAAATTGGTATTTGGAGGCACAAGGTTGCAAGACGCAAGTCGCGATAGCCGGTAGCAGCAAAATGTGATTTTGACGCACATGGTGCTCTTAGAGCCTCGTTTCCGGAGCTTGTGCCTCGAAAGCCCTGATTTTGAAACATCGAAATCAGTGTTCGGAGGCACAACAAGGTTTCAAGATGCAAGCCCCGATTCTAGAGCTAGTAGCATCAAAATTCAATTTTGATGCACATTGTGCTCTTAGAACCCTATTTTAGAAATTGTGCCTCAAAAAACCCCGATTTTGGAGCATCAAAATCGATGTTCGGAGGCACAACAAGGTTTCAAGACACAAGTCCCAATTCCAAAGTCAGTAGCATCAAAACGCAATTTTGATGTACATTGTGGTCTTACTCATTTCAGAGCTTGTGCATTGAAAGCCCCAATTTTGGCGAACATCAAAATCAATGTTTTGAGGCACAAAAAGGTTATAAGAAGAAAGTCCCTATTCCAAAGCCTAAAGCGTCAAAATTCCATTTTGACGCACATCAATCTCTTAGAAGCTCATTTGGAGCATCAAAATCCATGTTTGGAGGCACAATAAAGTTTCAAGATGCAAGTCCTGATTCTAGAGTCAATAGCATCAAAATTTGATTTTCACAGACATCGTGTTCTTAGAACCTCATTTCAAAGCTTGTGCCTCGAAAGCCCCATTTTCGGAGCATCAAAATCAGGGTTTTGAGGCAAAACAAGGTTTCAAGATCCAAGGCTCGATTCTAGAGCCAATAGCATCAAAATTCAATTTTGATTCACATTGTGCTCTTAGAACCCTGTGTTATAAATTGTGTCTCAAAAGCATCACTTTTGGAGCATCAAAATCGATGTTAGGAGGCACAACAAGGTTTGAAGATGCAAGTCCCTATTTTGGAGCCGGTAGTGTCAAAATTTGATTTTGACGCACATCGTGCTCTTAGAACCTTGTTTTGGAGCTTATGCCTCAAAATATTTGGTTTCAAAGCATCAAAATTGGTGTTTGGAAGCACAACAATGTTTCAAGATGCAAGACCTGATTCTAAGCGTGTGCCTCGAAAGCCCTAGTTTTTTAGCATCAAAATCAGTGTTTTGAGGCACAACAAGGTTTCAAGATGCAAGACTCGATTCTAGAGCTAGTAGCATGAAAATTCAATTTTGATGCATATTATGCTCTTCGAACCCTGTTTTAGAAATTGTACCTCAAAAGCCCTAGTTTTGGAGCATCAAAATCGATGTTTGGAGGCACAACAAGGTTTCAAGATGCAAGTCCTAATTTTGGTGCCCGTAGCGTTAAAGTTTGATTTTGACGCACATCATGCTCTTAGAACCTTGTTTTGGAGCTTATGCCTCAAAATCTTTGGTTTCAAAGCATCAAAATTGGTTTTTTCAGGCACAACAAGCTTTGAAGATGCAAGTCCCTATTTTGGAGCCTGTAAAGTCAAAACATGATTTTGATGCACATCGTTCTCTGAGAACCTCATTTCAGAGCGTGTGGCTCGAAAGCTCCAGTTTCAAAACATCAAAATCAATGTTTAAAGGCAAACAAAGGTTTCACGACACAAGTCCTGATTGTCAAGCTGATAGCGTCAAAACACTATTTTGACAAACATGGTGTTCTTAGAACCTCATTACGGAGGTTGTGCCTCAAAAGCGTCATTTTTGGAGACTAAAAATTAGTGTTTGGAAGCACAACAATGTTTAGGGACACAAGTCCCAATTCCAGAGTCGGTAGCGTCAAAACGCAATTTTGATGTACATCGTGCTCTTAGAACCTCATTTTGGAGCTTGTGCCTTGAAAGCCCTGATTTTCGAACATCAAAATTAGTGCTTGGAGGCGCAACAAGGTTTAAAGAAGCAAGTCCCTATACATCATTCTCTTAGAAGCTCGTTTCGGAGCTTGTGCCTCGAAAGACCCAATTTTGGAGCGTCAAAATCAATGTTTGGAGGCACATCAAGGTTTCAAGACGCAAGTCCCGATTCTAGAGTCAATAGCGTCAAAATATGATTTTGGCACACATCGTGCTCTTAGAACCTCATTTCAAAGCTTGTGCCTCGAAAGCCTCGGTTTTGGAGCATCAAAATCAGTCTTTTGAGGCACAAGAAGTTTGTAAGATGCAAGTCCTAATTCTAGAGCGGTTAGCATGCACATTGTGCTCTTAGAACCTTATTTTGAAGCTTATGCCTCAAAATCTTCGGTTTCGAAGCATCAAAATGTGTGTTTGGAGACACAACAAGCTTTCAAGACGTAAGTCCCTATTCCGGAGCTTGTAGTGTCAAAACATGATTTTTATGTACATCATGCTCTTAGAACCTCATTTCGGAGCGTGTGGCTCGAAAGCTCTAGTTTCAAAACATCAAAATCAATGTTTAAAGGCTCAACAAGGTTTCAAGACACAAGTCTCGATTCTCAAGCTCATAGTGTCAAAACATGATTTTGATGAACATGGTGTTCTTAGAACCTCATTTAAGAGGTTATGCCTCAAAAGCCTCATTTTGGAGTGCAAAAATTAGTGTTTGGACGCACAACAAGGTTTCAAGACACAAGTCCCTATTCCGGATCCTATAGAGTCAAAATTCCATTTTCACGCATGCACATCATTCTCTTAGAAGTTCATTTCGGAGGTTGTGCCTCGAAAGACCCAGTTTTGTAGCATCAAAATTAATGTTTCGAGGCACAACAAGGTTTCCAGATGCAAGCCCCGATTCTAGAGCCAGTAGCATCAAAATTCAATTTTCATGCACATTGTGCTGTTAGAACCCTGTTTTAGAAATTGTGCCTCAAAAGCCACAGTTTTGGAGCATCAAAACCGATGTTTGGAAGAACAAGTTTCAAGATGCAAGTCTTGAGCCCGTAGCATCAAAATTTGATTTTGATGCACATCGTGTTCCTAGAATGTTTTGGAGCTTATGCCTCAAAATTTTCGGTTTCGCAACATCAAAATTGGTGTTTGGAGACACAACAATCTTTCAAGATGCAAATCCCTATTCCGGAGCCTGTAGTGTCAAAACGCAATTTTGATGTACATCATGCTCTTAGAACCTCATTTCAGAGCTTGTGCCTTTAAAGCACTGATTTTGGAACATCAAAATCAGTGTTTGGAGGCACAATAGGTTTAAAGAAGCAAATCCCTATTCCGAAGCCCGAAGAGTTAAAATTCCATTTTGACGCACATCATTCTCTTAGAAGCTCATTTCTGAGCTTGTGCCTCAAAAGACATAGTTTTTGAGCATCAAAATCAATATTTGGAGGCACAACAAAGTTTCAAGATGCAAGTCCCGATTCTAGAGTCAATAGCGTCAAAATCAAATTTTGATGCACATCTTGTTCTTAGAACCTCATTTCGAAGCTTGTGCCTTGAAAGCCCCAGTTCCGGAGCATCAAAATCAATGTTTTGAGGCAAAACAAGGTTTCAAGATCCAAGCCCCGATTCTTGAGCCAATAGCATCAAAATTCAATTTTGATTCACATTGTGCTCTTAGAACCCTGTGTTATAAATTGTGTCTCAAAAGCCCCAATTCTGGAGCATCAAAATCAATCTTAGGAAGCACAGCAAGGTTTGAAGATGCAAGTCTTGATTATGGAGCCCGTAGCGTCAAAAATTGATTTTGACGCACATCGTGCTTTTAAAACCTTGTTTTGGAGCTTATGCCTAAAAATCTTCGGTTTCAAAACATCAAAATTGGTGTGGCTCGAAAGCTCTAGTTTCAAAACATCAAAATCAATGTTTAAAGGCACAACAAGGTTTCAAGACACAGGTCCCGATTCTCAAGTTGATAGTGTCAAAAAATGATTTTGACAAATATGGTGTTCTTAGAAACTCATTCAGGAGGTTGTGCCTCAAAAGCCTCATTTTTGGAACATAAAAATTAGTGTTTGGAGGCGCAACAAGGTTTCAAGACACAAGTCCCAACTCCAGAGTCGGTAGCGTCAAAATACAATTTTAATGTACACCATGCTCTTAGAACCTCATTTCGGAGCTTGTGCCTTGAAAGCATTGATTTTGGAACATAAAAAAGTGTTTGGAGGCACAACAAGGTATCAAGAAGCAAGTCCCTATTCCGGATCCTGTAGCGTTAAAATTCTATTTTGACGCACATCAATCTCTTAGAAGCTCATTTCGGAGCTTGTGCCTCGAAAGGCCCACTTTTGGAGCGTCAAAATGAATGTTTCGAGGCAGAAAAAGGTTTCAATATGCAAGTCTCGATTCCAGAGCCAGTAGTATCAAAATGAGATTTTGAAGCAAATTGTGCTCTGAGAACCTTATTTTGGAGCTTGTCCCTCGAAAGCCCCTGTTTGGGAACATCAAAATTGGTGTTTGGAGGCACAAGGTTGCAAGATGCAAGTCCCCATTCTAGAGTCAATAGCGTCAAAATCTGATTTTGGTGCAAATCGTGCTCTTAGAACCTCATTTCAAAGCTTGTGCCTCGAAAGACCCGGTTTCGGAGCATCAAAATCAATGTTTTTTGGCACAACAAGGTTTCAAGATACAAGCCCCGATTCTAGAGCCAGTAGCATCAGAGTTCTATTTTGATGCACATTGTGCTCGTAGAACCCTGTTTTAGAAATTGTGCCTCAAAAGCCCCAGTTTTGGAGCATCAAAATCGATGTTTGCAACCACAACAAGGTTTCAAGATGCAAGTCCTGATTCTAGAGCCTCTAGCGTCAAAATTTGATTTTGATGGACGTCATGCTCTTAGAACCTTGTTTTGGAGCTTATGCCTCAAAATATTTGGTTTCGCAGCATCAAAATTGGTGTTTGGAGGCACAACAAGCTTTCAAGAATTCCGGACCCTGTATTATCAAAACATGATTTTGATGCACATCATGCTCTTAGAACCTCGTTTCGGAGCATGTGGCTCGAAAGCTCGAGTTTCAAAACATCAAAATTAATATTTAAATGCACAACAAGGTTTGAAGACACAAGTCGTGATTCTCAAGCTGATAGCGTCAAAAGACAATTTTGACAAACAAGGTGTTCTTAGAACCTCATTTCGGAGGTTGTGCCTCAAAAGCCTCATTTTTGGAGCATAAAAAATAGTGTTTGGAGAGGCACAACAAGGTTAAAAGGTGCAAGTCCCAATTCCAAAGTCGGTAGCGTCAAAATGCAATTTAGATGTACATCGTGCTCTTAAAACCTCATTTTGGAGCTTGTGCCTTGAAAGCCTTGATTTTGGAACATCAAAGTCAGCGTTTGGAGGCACGACAAGGTTTCAAGTAGCAAGTCCCTATTCTGGAGCCGGCAGCATAAACATTTAGACTCACATCATGCTTTAGAACCTTGTTTTGGAGCTTATGCCTCAAAACAAGTCCCAATTCTAGAGTCGGTAGCGTCAAAACGCAATTTTGATGTACATCATGCTCTTAGAACCTCATTTCCGAGCTTGTGCCTTGAAAGCCCTGGTTTTGGAACAAAAAAATTAGTGTTTGGAGGCACACAACAAGGTTTCAAGAAGCAAGTCCCTATTCCGGAGCCTCTAGCGTCAAAATTTCATTTTGACGCATATTATTCTCTTAGAAGCTCATTTCGGAGCTTGTGCCTCAAAAGACCCAGTTTTGGAGCATCAAAATCAATGTTTGAAGGCACAACAAGGTTTCTAGACAAAAGTCCTGATTCTCGAGCTGATAGCATCAAAAAATGATTTTGACAAACATGGTTTTCTTAGAACCTCATTTCGGAGGTTATGCCTCAAAAGCCTCATTTTTGGAGCATAAAAATTAATGCTTAGAGACACAACAAGGTTTCAAGACACAAGTCCCAATTCCAGAGTCGGTACCATCAAAATACAATTTTGATGTACATCGTGCTCTTAGAACCTAATTTCGAAGCTTCTGCCTTGAAAGCCCTGATTTTGGAACATCAAAGTCAGTGTTTGGAGGCACAATAAGGTTTCAAGAAGCAAGTCCGTATTCTAGAGCCAGTAGCGTCAAAATTTGATTTAGACGCACATCGTGCTCTTAGAACCTTGTGTTTGGAGCTTATGCCTCAAAACAAGTCCCACTTCTAGAGTCGGTAGCGCCAATTCTAGAGTCGGTAGCGTAAAAACGCAATTTTGAAGTACATCGTGCTCTTAGAACTTCATTTTGGAGGTTGTGCCTTGAAAGTCCTGGTTTTGGAACAAAAAAATCAGTGTTTAGGGGCACACAAAAAGGTTTCAAGAAGCAAGTCCCTATTCCGGAGCCTCTAGCATCAAAATTCCATTTTGACGCATATTATTCTCTTAGAAGCTCATTTCAAAGCTTGTGCGTCGAAAGCCCTGGTTTTGGAGCATCAAAATCATTGTTTTGAGGCACAACAAGGTTTCAAGATGCAAGCCTTGATTCCAGAGCCTGTAGAGTCAAAACGTGATTTACATGCACATCGTGCTCTTAGAACCTTGTTTTAGAGTGTGTGTCTCGAAAGCTCTAGTTTCAAAACATCAAAATCAATGTTTAAAGGCACAACAAGGCTTCAAGTCACAAGTCCCGATTCTCAAGCTGATAGCATCAAAACACGATTTTGACAAATATGGTGTTCTTAGAACCTCATTTCAGAGATTGTGCCTCAAAAACCTCCTTTTTGGAGCATAAAAATCAGTGTTTGGAGGCACGACAAGGTTTCAAGACACAAGTCCCAATTCCAGAGTCAGTAGCGCCAAAACACAATTTTGATGTACATCGTGCTCTTAGAACCTCATTTCAGAGCTTGTGCCTTGAAAGCATTGATTATAGAACATAAAAATCAGTGTTTGGAGGCACAACAAGGTATCAAGAAGCAAGTCCCTATTCCAGATCCTGTAGTGTTAAAATTCTATTTTGACGCGCATCAATCTCTTAGAAGCTCATTTCGGAGCTTGTGCCTCGAAAGACCCACTTTTGGAGCGTCAAAATCAATGTTTCGAGGCACAAAAAGGTTTCAAGATGCAAGTCCCGATTCTAGAGTCAATAGTGTCAAAATTTAATTTTGGTGCACATCGTGCTCTAAGAACCTCATTTCGAAGCTTGTTCCTCAAAAGCCCCAATTTTGGAGCATCAAAATCAATGTTTTGAGGCACAACAAGGTGTTGTTCACCAAAAGTGATAACCCAAGACACCTGTAAATCTATCTATGAGATAGCCAATCTCAATCAATGAAACACTTCAGGGTTGGGACAACATAACATACGATCCTAATGATCCTCCTGCACTTCAGGTTCTGCTAGACCTAGGGGGGGACACCCTTTTGATGCATTGAATACAACAATCACAAACACAAGACTGCATCAACAATGAGCAGACAAACCTTTCCACAAGCTCACCAAATTAGGTAACATGTACAGATGGGCTGGATCTTATACAAATAATAGGTGAAACAGAGCTTTGGAAGGACAGAACATTAACCCCTAAACATAAAGGGAAATAGATTTATCTTTTAAAATGTATATCTGAGACCATTCCCAAATCTGTCAAAGACTAGTGCCTTGTTCATTGGGCAGGAGAGTCACTCACAGAACTACAAATATGAATCATAGATGCAAGTTTGTTTTCCTTAAACAAGATATTCATGCATCAATACCTTATATTAATGCACTATTTGATTCATTCACAAATTCATCAGATCTGGATACATATTTCATTATTTATGACTGACTATAGAATTTAAACTCTTCATTGAAGAATGCCTACAGACAATCATACAATCTCCTTGAGATGACAAATTTCACCCTCCTTGAGGATTGAATTCATAATAATGAAAAAAAACATATCACAAAGACAATCTTGTGAGAAATTACTCATGCCTGACACCAGTAAGACCTGCAATTAAAACCATATTTACAACACTGCACTGCAATCTCTATACCCTGAAACCAAACAGAAGCATTTACAAACTTGGGTCAAAATCTTCAGAAAATGGAAGCCATCAAATCTGGAGTATTTTCCAAATTTTTGGAACCTTTACAACTGAGAAGAATTCGGAATAAAAAGAGGAGGGAAGAAAATCAAATCTGCAACTGAATTGCCAAGTGTCTCCTCTCTAACTGAATTTTGTTCCCATGGAAGCTGCCTCCAAAATATCCCACATTTGTCAAAATTAACCTCATAATCAAATTCCTCACTCCGAGAGCTTTCCGGCGATATATAATACTTTATATTTTGGCCAAAATTTAGACCTTGGGCGAATTAATTCCCATTTGTGCTCAGTCATTTAAATATTTCGAATTTTAATATAGTCAGAACTATATCATTTATTCATTTTAATTTTGATTTTTTGCCTCCATTTGGTCCTGACGCTTTTGCCACGTGGCGGCCTCCGATTGGTCAATGGGGTTGATTGGACGCCACCTAGGATGACACCTCATCACTGCCACGTCATCTGCTTTGTCACTACCACGTGTACACCACCTTAGCGCCACATCATCGCCACTGGACCGCGAAGACGTAATTTTCAATGTGGTCAAAACACCTTTCTGGAGCTCGCCGTCTGATAGGCGTGTACTCTGATATACAAGGATGACTTCTACCAAACGGTTTCTCAAGACGAGTCCCGAGCGAAGAGATATTAATTTCCAAACGGACAACAAGCAAACCTCTGGAAATGATCGGTATCGTTTTCGGATCATTAAACTGAGTTTCGCAACTTTCAGGCAATTACGCCGCAATTTTTGCATTTAATCGCAAAGACGTAATTTTCAATGTGGTCAAAACACCTTTCTGGAGCTCGCCGTCTGACATACAAGGATGACTTCTACCAAACAGTTTCTCAAGACGAGTCCCGAGCGAAGAGATATTAATTTCCAAAAATGCCCAACTTGCTTTGTCGACACTACGGACCTGATGAAGTCAATGTTCTGGCAACACATGATGCCTTTCTTAAAAATACCAAACGACCTCCGTGGGTCCTCAAATTTGAAACACAGGTACCTTAGGTACATATTAAATCTTTGAATTCTCAATTCGACCACCAGACTGACAGGATGCAAACGGCGCGCTCACCAAAACGGCTACATTAACTGATATAACACTGGAGTGCGGACAACTGAATTTGATGGCAAAATGAGCTCTTTTGAAAATCGATCAAACGGATTGGTAGAGCCTTGAAATTTGAAACGTAGCTCACCATTTATACCAACATTAGCCTGGAACAAACATTCTGACATGACGCTCACCAGGACATTTTTACACTTGTGCAAACATCACAAACTACAAACGGATTGAGCTTTGAAAACTGAGCAAACGGATTCATAAGGACTTGAAATTTTGCATGTTGACTCACATTTATGCATAAAATTCAATCCATTTTGAAATTCTTCATGATAATAAACATGGCAAAAGATATAAACACCCAAAGTAGGCTACTTAATAAAATTTGCACTTGTGCCTAAAATGCACTTCCAGCTCACCCCTCAAACTGGGTACCTCATAAACTTATCCAAATTGACTTTTGAAAGTTGCACATCACTGAATAGGCCAAATGAAAGGTGTGGGACATGAATCCTGAGCCTTACCCTATGAAAATCAACTGGCTCCATTTTACCCCCTTGCTAAGTAGGCCATTCAAACTGACTTATTTTAATCATTTGGAAATGCCGGGCAAATTTTTGAAATGGGCCTATAAACTTGACTCAATTTTAAGTAGTCCCAACACAAGGTTTCAAGATGCAAGCTTTGATTCTAGAGCCAGTAGCATCAAAATTCAATTTTGATGCACAACAAGGTTTCAAGATGCAAGTCTTGATTCTAGAGCTGGTAGCATCAAAATTTGATTTTGACGCACATCGTGCTCTTAGAACCTCATTTCGAAGCGTGTGGCTCGAGAGCTCCAGTTTCAAAACATCAAAATCAATGTTTAAAGGCACAACAAGGTTTCAAGACACAAGTCCCGATAGTCAAGCTGATAGCATCAAAACACAATTTTGAGAAATATGGTGTTCTTAGAACCTCATTTCGGAGGTTGTGCCTCAAGAAGCAAGTCCCTATGCCGGAGCCTGTAGCGTCAAAATCAATGTTTGGACGCACAACAAGGTTTCAAGATGCAAATCCCGATACTAGAGTCAATAGCGTCAAAATCTAATTTTGGCATACATCGTGCCCTTAGAAACTCATTTCGAAGCTTGTGCGTCGAAAGCCCCAGTTTTGGAGCATCAAAATCAGTGTTTTGAGGCACAACAAGGTTTCAAGATCTAAGCCCTAATTCTAGAGCCAGTAGCATCAAAATTAAATTTTGATGCACATCATGCTCTTTGAACCCTATCTTATAAATTGTGCCTCAAAAGCCCTAGGTTTTGTCCATCAAAATCGATGTTTAGAGGCATAACAAGATTTGAAGATGCAAGTCCTGATTTTATAGCCGGTAGCGTCAAGATTTCATTTTGAATCACATCGTGCTCTTAGAACCTTGTTTTGCTTATGCCTCAAAATCTTCAGTTACGAAGCATCAAAATTGGTGTTTGGAGGGACAACAAGATTTCAAGATGCAAGTCCCTATTCTGGAGCCTTTATTGTCAAAACGTGATTTTGATGCACATCATGCTCTTCGAACCTCATTTCGGAGCGTGTGGCTCCAAAGCTCCATTTTCAAAACATCAAAATCAGTGTTTAAAGGCACAATAAGGTTTCAAGACACAAGTCCCTATTCTCAAGCTGATAGCCTCAAAACACGATTTTGACAAACATGGTGTTTTTAGAACCTCATTTCGGAGGTTGTGCCTCAAAAGCCTCATTTTTGGAGAATAAAAATTAGTGTTTGGAGGCACGACAAGGTTTCATGACACAAGTCCCAATTCCAGAGTCGGTAGCGTGAAAATGCAATTTTGATGTACATCATGCTCTTAGAACCTCATTTTGGAGCTTGTGCCTTGAAAGCCCTGATTTTGGACCATAAAAATTAGTGTTTGGAGGCACAACAAAGTTTCAAGAAGCAAGTCCCTATTCCGGAGCTTGTAGCGTCAAAATTCCATTTTTACGCACATCATTCTCTTAGAAGCTCATTTGGGAACTTGTGTCTCGAGAGACCCAGTTTTGGAGCGTCAAAATCAATGTATCGAGGCACAACAAGCATTCAAGATGCAAGCCTCGATTCTAGAGCCAGTAGCATCAAAATTCAATTTTGATCCACATTGTGCTCTTAGAACCCTGTTTTACACATTGTCCCTCAAAAGCCCCAGTTTTGGAGCATCAAAATAGATGTTTGGAGGTACAACAAGGTTTCAAAATCTTCGGTTTTGAAACATAAAAATTGGTGTTTGGAGGCAGAACAAGCTTTAAAGACCCAAGTCCCTATTTCGAAGCCTATAGTTTCAAAATTTTAATTTTGATGCACATCATGCTCTTAGAACCTCGTTTCGGAGCGTGTGGCTCGAAAGCTCCAATTTCAAAACATCAAAATCAATGTTTAAAGGCACAACAAGGTTTCAAGACACAAGTCCCGATTCTCAAGCTGATAGTATCAAAACACAATTTTGACAAGCATGGTGTTCTTAGAACTTGATTTCGGAGGTTGTGCCTCAAAATCCTCAATTTTTGAGCATAAAAATTAGTGTTTGGAGGCACAACAAGATTTCAAAGCACAACTCCCAATTCCAGAGTCGGTAACATCAAAATGCAATTTTGATGTACATCGTGCTCTTAGAACCTCATTACGGAGATTGTCCCTTGAAAGCCTTGATTTTGGAACATCAAAATTAGCGTCAAAATCAATGTTTCGAGGCACAACAAGCATTCAAGATGCAAGCCCTGATTCTAGAGTCAGTAGTTTCAAAATTCAATTTTTGATGCACATTTTGCTCTTAGAACCCTGTTTTAGAAATTGTGCCTCAAAAGCCCCAATTTTGGAGTATCAAAATCAGTGTTTGGAGGCGAAACAAGGTTTCAAGATGCAAGTCGTGTTTCTAGAGCCGGTAGCGTCAAATTTTGATTTTGATGCACATTGCGCTCTTAGAACCTTGTTTTGGAGCTTATGCCTCAAAATCTTCGGTTTCGAAGCATCAAAATTGGTGTTTGGAGGCACAACAAGGTTTCAAGACGCAAGTCCCTATTCTAGAGCCTGTAGTGTGAAAAGATGATTTTGATGCACATCGTGCTCTTAGAACCTCGTTTCAGAGCGTGTGGCTCGAAAGCTCTAGTTTCAAAATATCAAAATCAATGTTTGAAGGGACAACAAGGTTTCACAACACAAGTCCCAATTTTCAAGCTGATGTTAGCATTCCCAAAGATACGGAGAGGCGGGGGGTGAATCAGTATTTGACCGGTATAATAATTTTCTTAAGTTATAACATAAAAAGCAAATCAAAACTGTGTACCGGTAAACGAAAAATAATGCAGTAAAGAAGAATAATAACCACAGCATAAGAAACACACCATAACACAATATTTTAACGAGGAAACCCAGTGTGGGAAAAACCTCGGTGGGATTTGTGACCCACAATATTCACTTACTAGCCAATAAGAGAATATTACTACTTACAATAGGGGTCTGCACATGCAGGAAGGCCAAGTGCCTAGAGCTCACTGCTCAATTACAAAGAAGTCACATTGACTTACAAAAATGGATTATACAAATCCAATGTCTTGTACTGCTTCAGATTAGCATCCACTATGCCAGATTCAGTGCCGGTTTAAGCTCTGCTACATACATAAACCGTTATCCAATAATTCACATATTAGGTCTGCAATTATCTTTCCATACTTCTTGTTCTAAAATGATCTACAATGATCTCATACATATATGAGTTATATTACAATCCACCAAGTTTGGTTACAAATGGATTTTACAAATAATTACAAAATATATATACACAAAATTCCTCTCAACCATGGTGCTGATAATCTTCTTTTTTGGTGTCGATGATCTATATGCCGGTGTAGAGTCTGTCGGTGCCGGTGCCTGTGTCTACCTACCGCTATCACATGATTGTAAGGTTGCCATCAATGACAATACCTTCATTCACCTACACTTTCTCATTGGAGTGTGCATTTGCCAACAGCTGATAGCACCAAAACACTATTTTAAAAAACATGGTATTCTTAGAACCTCATTTCAGAGGTTGTGCCTCAAAAGCCGCATTTTTGGAGCATAAAAAATAGTGTTTGGAGGCACAACAATGTTTCAAGACACAAGTCCCAATTCCACAGTGGCTAGCGCCAAAATGCAATTTTGATGTACATCGTGCTCTTGGAACCTCATTTCGGAGCTTGTCCCTTGAAAGCCCTGATTTTGCCACATGAAAATAAATGTTTTGAGGCAAAACAAGGTTTCAAGAAGCAAGTCCCTATTCCGGATCTTGTAGCGTCAAAATTCCATTTTGACGCACATCATTCTCTTAGAAGCTTATTTCGGAGCTTCTACCTCGAAAGACCCAGTTTTGGAGCATCAAAATCAATGTTTGGAGGCACAACAAGGTTTCAAGATGGAAGTCCTGATTCTAGAGTTAATAGCATCAAAATCTGTTTTTGGCACACATCGTGCTCTTACAAACTCTTTTCGAAACTTGTGCCTCGAAAGCCCTGGATTTGGAGCATCAAAATCAGTGTTTTGAGGCTCAACAAAGTTTCAAGATGCAAGCCTCGATTCTAGAGCCAGAAGCATCAAAATTCAAGTTTGATGCATATTATGCTCTTAGAACCCTATTTTGGAAATTGTGCCTCAAAAGCCCCAGTTTTGGAGCATCAAAATCAATATTTGGAGGTATAACAAGGTTTCAATATGCAAGTCCTGATTCTGGAGCTGGTAGTGTCAAAATTTGATTTTGACGCACATCACGCTCTTAGAACCTTGTTTTGGAGCTTATGCCTCAAAATCTTCGATTTCGAAGCATCAAAATCGGTGCTTGGAGGCGCCACAAGCTTTCAAGACACAAGTCCCTATTCTGGAGCTTGTAGTGTCAAAACATCATTCTGATGCACATCGTGCTCTTAGAACCTCATTTCGGAGCGTGTGGCTTGAAAGCTCCAGTTTCAAAACATCAAAATCAATGTTTAAAGACACAAGTCTCAATTCTCAAGTTGATAGCGTCAAAACACTATTTTGACAAATGTGGTGTTCTTAAAACCTCATTTTGGAGGTTGTGCCTCAAAAGGCTCATTTTTGGAGCATAAAAATTATTGTTTGGAGGCACAATAAAGTTTCAAGACACAAGTCCCTATTCCAGAGTCGGTACCATCAAAATGCAATTTTGATGTACATCGTGCTCTTAGAACCTCATTTCGGAGCTTGTGCCTTGAAAGCCCTGATTTTGGAACATCTAAGTCAGTGTTTGCAGGCACAAAAAGGTTCCAAGAAGCAAGTCCCTATTCTGGAGCCTGTATCCTCAAAATTCCATTTTGACGCACATCATTCTCTTAGAAGCTCATTTCAGAGCTTGTGTTTGGAAAGACCCAGATTTCGAGCATCAAAATCAATGTTCGGGGGCACAACAAGGTTTCAAGATGCAAGTCCAGATTCTAGAGTCAATAATGCCAAAATCTACTTTTCGCGCACATCGTGCTTTTAGAACCTCATTTCAAAGCTTGTGCCTCCAAAGGCCCGGTTTTGGAGCATCAAAATCTGTGTTTTGAGGCGCAACAAGGTTTCAAAATGAAAGTCCCGATTTTCAAGCTGATAGCGTCCAAACACGATTTTGAAAAATATGGTGTTCTTAGAACCTCATTTCGAAGGTTGTGCCTCAAAAGCCATGTTTTTGGAGCATAAAAATTAGTGTTTGGAGGCACAACAAGGTTTCAAGACACAAGTCCCAATTCGAGAGTTGGTAGCGTCAAAATGCAATTTTGATGTACATTGTGCTCTTAGAACCTCATTTTGGAGCTTGTGCCTTGAAATCCCTGATTTTGGAACATCAAAATTAATGTTTTGAGGCACAACAAAGTTTCAAGAAGCAAGTTCTTATTCCAGAGCCTGTAGCGTCAAAATTCCATTTTAATGCACATTATTCTCTTAGAAGCTCATTTCGGAGCTTGTGCCTCGAAAGACCTAGTTTCGGAGCGTCAAAATCAATGTTTGGAGGCACAACAAGGTTTCAAGATGCAAGCCCCGATTCTAGAGCCAGGAGCATCAAAATTTAATTTTGGTGCACATTGTGCTCTTACAACCCTGTTTTAGAAATTGTGCCTCAAAAGCCCTAGGTTTGGAGCATCAAAATCTATGTTTGGAGGCACAACAAGATTTCAAGATGCAAGTCTTGATTCAGGAGCCGATAGCATCAAAATTTGATTTTGACGCAAATCATGGTCTTAGATCCTTGTTTTGGAGCTTATGGCTCAAAATCTTCAGTTTCGAAGCATCGAAATTGGTGTTTGGAGGCACAGCAAGATTTTAAGACACAAGTCCCTATTCTGGAGCCTGTATTCTCAAAACATGATTTTAATGCACATCATGCTCTTAGAACCTCCTTTCGGAGCGTATGGCTTGAAAGTTCCAGTTTCAAATAATCAAAATCAATGTTTAAAGGCACAACAAGGTTTCAAGACATAAGTCCTGATTCTCAAGCTGATAGCGTAAAACACAATTTTGACAAACATGGTGTTCTTACAACCTCATTTCGGAGGTTGTGCCTCAAAAGACTAATTTTTGGAGCATAAAAATTAGTGTTTGGATGCACAAGGTTTGAAGACACAAGTCCTGAATCTCAAGCTGATAGTGTCAAAACATGATTTTGACAAACATGGTGTTCTTAAAACCTCATTTCGGAGGTTGTGCCTCAAAAGCCTCGTTTTTGGAGCATAAAATTTGTGTTTGGAGGCACAACAAGGTTTCAAGACACAAGTCCCAATTCCAGAGTCGGCAACATCAAAATGCAATTTTGATGTACATCGTGCTCTTAGAACCTCGTTTTGGAGCTTGTGCCTTGAAAACCCCAATTTTGGAAAATCAAAATCATTGTTTGGAGGCACAACAAGGTTTCAAGATGCATGTCCCGATTCTCGTGCTGGTAGCATCAAAATTCAATTTTGATGCACATCGTTCTCTTAGAACTTTGTTTCAAAGCTTGCACCTCGAACACCCCAGTTTCAGAACATCAAAATTGGTGTTTGGATGCACAACAAGGTTTCAAGTTGCAAGTCACAATTCCAGAGCCGGTAGTGTCAAAATGCGATTTTGAAGGAAATTGTGCTCTTAGAACCTTATTTAGGAGCTTGTCCCTCGAAAGCCTCGGTTTGGGAGCATCAAAATTGGTGTTTGGAGGCACAAGGTTGCAAGAAGCAAATCGCCATTTTGGAGGCGGCAGCGTAAAAAAGTGATTTTGAGGCACATGGTGCTCTTAGATCATCGCTAGCAGAGCTTGTCCCTCCAAAGCCCCGATTTTGAAACATCGAAATCAGTGTTTGGAGGCACAACAAGGTTTCAAGATGCAAGTTTCGATTCTAGAGTCAATAGCATTAAAATCTGATTTTGGTGCACACTGTGCTCTTCGAACCTCATTTCGAACCTTGTGCCTCAAAAGCCCCAGTTTCAGAGCATCAAAATCAGTGTTTTTTGGCACAACAAGGTTTCAAGATGCAAGCCCCGATTCTAGAGCCAGTAGAATCAAAATTCAATTTTGATTTACATTGTTCTCTTAGAACCCTATTTTAGAAATTGTGCCTCAAAAGCCCCAGTTTTGGAGCATCAAAATCAATGTTTGGAGGCACAACAAGGTTTCAAGATGCAAGTCTTGATTCTGGAGATGGTAGCATTAAAATTTGATTTTTACGCACATCGTGCTCTTAGAACCTTGTTTTGGAGCTTATGCCTTAGAATATTTGGTTTCGAAGCATGAAAATTGTTGTTTGGAGGCACAACAAGCTTTCAATGGGCAAGTCCCTATTCCAGAGCCTGTGGTGTCAAAAAGTGATTTTGATTCACATCATGCTCTTAGAACCTCGTTTCGGAGCGTGTGGCTCCAAAGCTCCATTTTCAAAACATAAAAATCAATGTTTAAAGGCACAACAAGGTTTCAAGATAGAAGTCTCGATTCTCAAGCTGATAGCGTCAAAACATGATTTTGACAAACATGGTGTTCTTAGAACCTCATTTCGGAGGTTGTGCCTCAAAAGCCTCATTTTTTGAACATAAAAATTAGTGTTTGGAGACACAACAAGGTTTCAAGACACAAGTCCCAATTCCAGAGTCAGTAGCGTCAAAATTCTATTTTGATGTACATCGTGCTCTTTGGACATCATTTTGGAGCTTATGCCTTGAGAGCCCTGATTTTGGGACATAACAATCACTGTTTGGAGGCACAAAAAGGTTTCAAGAAGCAAGTCCCTATTTCGGAGCGTCAAAATTCCATTTTGATGCACATCATTCTCTTAGAAGCTCATTTGGGAACTTGTGTCTCGAAAGACCCAGTTTTGGAGCGTCAAAATCAATGTTTTGAGGCACAACAAGGTTTCAAGATGCAAGGCCCGATTCTAGAGCCAGTAGCATCAAAATTCAATTTTGATGCACATTGTGCTCTTAGAACCCTGTTTTAGAAATTGTGCCTCAAAAGCCCAGTTTTGGAGCATCAAAATCGATATTTGGAGGAACAAAAAGCTTTCAAGATGCAAGTCTTGATTCTGGAGCCGGTAGCGTCAAAATTTTATATTGACGCACATCATGCTCTTAAAACTTTTTTTTAGAGGTTATGCCTCAAAATCTTTGGTTTTGAAGCTTCGAAATTGGTGTTTGGAGGCAGAACAAGCTTTCAAGACACAATTCCCTATTTCAGAGCTTGTAGTGTCAAAACGTTATTTTGAGGCACATCATGCTCTTAAAACCTCATTTCAGAGCGTGTGGCTTGAAAGCTCCAGTTTCAAAACATCAAAATCAATGTTTAAAGGCACAACAAGGTTTCAAGACACAAGTCCCGATTTCAGAGGTTGTGCCTCAAAATCCTTGTTTTTGGAGCATAAAAATTAGTGTTTGGAGGCAAAACAAGGTTTCAAGGCACAAGTCCCGATTCTAGAGTCAATAGCCTCAAAATCTGATTTTGATGCACAAGGTTTCAAGATCCAAGCCCCGATTCTAGAGATAGTAGCATCTAAATTAAATTTTGATGCACATTGTGCTCTTAGAACCTTGTGTTATAAATTGTGTCTCAAAAGCCCCAATTTTGGATCATTAAAATGGATGTTTGGAGCCACAACAAGGTTTGAAGATGCAAGTCCTGATTCTGGACCCGGTAGCATCAAAATTTGATTTTGATGCACATGCTGTTCTTAGAACCTTGTTTTGGAGCTTATGCCTCAAAATCTTCAGTTTCGAAGCATCAAAATTGGTGTTTGGGGGTACAACAAGCTTTCAAGATGCAAGTCCCTATTCCAGAGCCTGTAGTGTCAAAACGTGATTTTGATGCACATCATGCTCTTAGAACATCGTTTGAGGGCGTGTGGCTCGAAAGCTCCCGTTTCAAAAACATCAAAATCAATGTTAAAAGGCACAACAAGGTTTCAAGACACAAGTCCGGATTCTCAAGCTGATAGCATCAAAACATGATTTTGACAAACATGGTGTTCTTAGAACCTCATTTCAAAGGTTGTGCTTCAAAAGCCTCATTTTTGGAGCATAAAAATTAGTATTTGGAGGCACAACAAGGTTTCAAGAATCATGTCCCAATTCCAGAGTCGGTAGCGTCAAAACGCAATTTTTATAAACATCGTGCTCTTAGGACCTCATTTCGGAGCTTGTGCCTTGAAAGGCCTAATTTTGGAACATCAAAATCAATGTTTTGAGGCATAACAAGTTTTCAAGAAGCAAGTCCCTATTCTGGAGCCTGTAGCGTCAAAATTCTATTTTGACGCACATCATTCTCTTTGAAGATCATTTCAGAGCTTGTGCCTCAAAAGACGTAGTTTTGGAGCATCAAAATTAATGTTTGGAGGCACAACCAAGTTTCAAGATTCAAGTCTCGATTCTAATGTCAATAGCATCAAAATCTGATTTTGGTGCACATCGTGCTCTTGGAACCTCATTTCGAAGCTTGTGCCTCGAAAGCCCCGGTTTCAGAGCATAAAAAACAGTGTTTTGAGGCACAACAAGGTTTCAAGATGCAAGCCCCAATTCTAGAGCCAGTAGCATCAAAATTTAATTTTGATGCACATTGTGCTCTTAGAACCCTGTTTTAGAAATTGTGCCTCGAAAGCCCCAGGTTTGGAGCATCAAAATCGATATTTGGAGGAACAACAAGCTTTCAAGATGCAAGTCTTGATTCTGGAGCCAATAGCGTCAAAATTTTATATTGACGCACATCGTGCTCTTAGAACCTTGTTTTAGAGGTTATGCCTCAAAATCTCTGGTTTCAAAGCTTCGAAATTGGTGTTTGGAGGTAGAACAAGCTTTCAAGACCCTATTTCAGAGCCTGTAGTGTCAAAACGTTATTTTGAGGCACATCATGTTCTTAAAACCTCATTTCAGAGCATGTGGCTTGAAAGCTCCAGTTTCAAAACATCAAAATCAATGTTTAAAGGCACAACAAGGTTTCAAGACACAAGTCCCGATTCTCAAGCCGATAGCATCTAAACACGATTTTGATAAACATGGTGTTCTTAGAACCTGATTTCAGAGGATGTGCCTCAAAATCCTCGTTTTTGGAGCATAAAAATTAGTGTTTGGAGGCAAAAATAAGGTTTCAAGGCACAAGTCCCGATTCTAGAGTCAATAGCATCAAAATTTGATTTTGATGCACATCGTGCTCTTAGAACGTCATTTCGAAGCTTGTGCCTCTAAAGTCCCAGTTTCGATGCATCAAAATCAGTGTTTTGAGGCAAAACAAGGTTTCAAGATCCAAGCCCCGATTCTAGAGCTAGTAGCATCTAAATTAAATTTTGATACACATTGTGCTCTTAGAGCCCTATGTTATAAATTGTGTCTCAAAAGCCCCAATTTTGGATCATTAAAATGGATGTTTTTAGGCACAACAAGGTTTGAAGATGCAAGTCCTGATTCTGGAGCCGGGTAGCGTCAAAATTTGATTTTGACGTACATCCTGTTCTTAGATCCTTGTTTTGGAGCTTATGCCTCAAAATCTTCAGTTTCGAAGCATCAAAATTGGTGTTTGGAGGTACAACAAGCTTTCAAGATGCAAGTCCCTATTCCAGAGCCTGTAGTGTCAAAACGTGATTTTGATGCACATCGTGCTCTTAGAACATCGTTTGAGAGCGTGTGGCTCGAAAGCTCCCATTTCAAAAACAGCAAAATCAATGTTAAAAGGTACAACAAGGTTTCAAGACACAAGTCCCGATTCTCAAGCTGATAGCGTCAAAACACGATTTTGACAAACATGGTGTTCTTAGAACCTCATTTCATAGGTTTTGTTTCAAAAGCCTCATTTTTGGAGCATAAAAATTAGTATTTGGAGGCACAACAAGGTTTCAAGAAACAAGTCCCAATTCCAGAGTCGGTAGCGTCAAAACGCAATTTTTATAAACATCGTGCTCTTAGGACCTCATTTCAGAGCTTGTGCATTGAAAGCCCTAATTTTGGAACATCAAAATCAATGTTTTGAGGCATAACAAGTTTTCAAGAAGCAAGTCCCTATTCTGGAGCCTGTAGCGTCAAAATTCCATTTTGACACACATCATTCTCTTAGAAGATCATTTCAGAGCTTGTGCCTTGAAAGACGTAGTTTTCGATCATCAAAATTAGGCACAACCAGGTTTCAAGATGCAAGCCTTGATTCTAGAGCCAGTAGCATCAAAATTCAATTTTGATGCACATTGTGCTCTTAGAACCCTGTTTTAGAAATTGTGCCTCGAAAGCCCCAATTTTGGAGCATCAAAATTGATGTTTGGAGGCACAACAAAGCTTCAAGATGCAAGTCCTGATTCTAAAGCCGGTAGCACCAAAATTTGATTTTGATGCACATCGTGCTCTTAGAACCTTGTTTTGGAGCTTATGCCTCAAAATCTTTGGTTGTGAAGCATCAAAATTGGTTTTTGGAGGCACAACAAACTTACAAGACGCAAGTCCCTATTCCAGAGCCTGTAGTATCAAAACATGATTTTGATGCACATCGTGCTCTTAGAACCTCATTTCGGAGCATGTGGCTCGAAAGCTCCTGAGATGAGGTTTTAAGAGCACGATGTACATCAAAATTGCGTTTTGACGCTACCATCTCTGGAAGTGGGACTTGTGTCTTGAAACCTTGTTGTGCCTCCAAACATTGATTTTGATGCTCCAAAACTTGGGCTTTTGAGGCACAATTTCTAAAACAGGGTTCTAAGAGCACAATGTGCATCAAAATTGAATTTTGATGCTATTAGCTCTAGAATCGGGGCTTGCATCATGAAACCTTGTTGTGCCAAAAAACACTGTTTTTGATGCTCCGAAACCAGGGCTTTCGAGGCACAAGCTTCGAAATGAGGTTCTAAGAGCACGATGTGCGGTAAAATCAGATTTTGATGCTATTGACTCTAGAATCGACTTGCATCTTGAAACCTTGTTGTGCCTCCAAACATTGATTTTGATGCTCCAAAACTTGGTCTTTCGAGCCACAGGCTCCGAAATGAGCTTCTAAGATAATGATGTGCGTCGCAATGGATTTTTTATACTACAGGCTCCGGAAAAGGGACTTGCTTTTAGAAACCAAGTTGTGCCTCCAAACACTAATTTCGATGTTTCAAAATCAGGGCTTTCAAGGCACAAGCTCTGCAAACGAGGCTCTAAGAGCACAGTGTGCGTCAAAATCACATTTTGATGCTATCGGCTCCAAAATCACGACTTGCGTCTTGCATCCTTGTGCCTCAAAACACCAATTTTGATGCTCTCAAACCGGAGCTTTTGACGGACAAGCTCCTAAATCCTAAGAGCACAATGTGCTTCAAAATCGCATTTTGACACTACCGGATCTAGAATCAGGACTTGTGTCTTCAAACCTTGTTGTGCCTCCAAACACCAATTTTTATATTCCGAAACCGGGGCGTTCGAGGTGCAAGCTTCGAAACAAGGTTCTAAGATAAAGATGTGCATCAAAATCAAATTTTGATGTTACCAGCACGAGAATTGGGACTTGCATCTTGAAACCTTGTTGTGCCTCCAAACAATGCTTTCTATGTTCCAAAATCATGGCTTTCAAGGCAAAAGCTCCGAAATGAGGTTCCAAGAGCACGACGTACTTCAAAATTGCATTTTGACGCTACCGACTCTGGAATTGGGACTTGTGTCTTGAAACTTTGTTGTGCCTCCAAACACTAATTTTGAGGCACAACCTCGGAAATGAGGTTCTAAGAACACCATGTTTGTCAAAATTGTGTTTTGACGCTATTAGCTTGAGAATTGGTACTTGTGTCTTAAAACCTTGTTGTTCCTTTAAACATTGATTTTGATGTTTTGAAACTGGAACTTTCGAGCCACACGCTCCAAAACAAGGTTCTAAGAGCACGATGTGCATCAAAATCATGTTTTGACACTACAGAGTTTGGAATAGGGACTTGCGTCTTGAAAGCTTGTTGCGCCTCACCAATTTTGATGCTTTGAAACTGAAGATTTTGAGGCATAAGCTCCAAAACAAGGTTCTAAGAGCACAATGTGCGTCAAAATCAAAAGCCTCCAAACATTGATTTTGATGCTCGAAAACTGGGTCTTTCGAGCCACAAGCTTTGAAATTAGCTTCTAAGAGAATGATGTGCGTCAAAATGAAATTTTGGCGCTAGAGGCTCAATAGGGACTTGATTATTTAAACCTTCTTGTGCCTCCAAACACTGATTTTGATGTACCAAAATTAGGGCTTTCAAGGCACAAGCTCCAAAATGAGGTTCTAAGAGCACGATGTACATCAAAATTGCATTTTGATGCTACTGACTCTAGAATTGGGACTTGTGGCTTGAAAACTTGATGTGCCTCCAAACACTAATTTTTATGCTCCAAAAATGAGGATTTTGAGGCAAAACCTCCGAAATGACGTTCTAAGAACATCATGTTTGTCAAAATCGTGTTTTGAAGCTATCAGATTGAGAATTGGGACTTGTATCTTGAAACCTTGTTGTGCCTTTAAACATTGATTTTGATGTTTTGAAACTGGAGCTTTCGAGACACACGCTCCGAAACGAGGTTCTAAGAGCACAATGTGAATCAAAATAACATTTTGACACTACAGGCTCCGGAATAGGGACTTGCATCTTGAAAGCTTGTTCTGCCTCCGAACGCCAATTTTGATGCTTCAAAACTAAAGATTTTGAGGCATAAGCTCCAAAACAAGGTTCTAAGATCACGATGTTTGTCAAAATCAAATTTTTATGATACCGGCTCCAAAATCAGGACTTGCATCTGAAACCTTGTTGTGCTTACAAACATCGATTTTGATGCTCCAAAACTAGGGCTTTTCAGGCACAATTCTAAAACAGGGTTCTAAGAGGACAATGTGCATCAAAATTGAATTTTGATGCTACTGGCTCTAGTCGGGGCTTGCATCTTGAATCCTTAGCCTCAAAACACTAATTTTGATGCTTTGAAACCTGGGCTTTCGAGGCACACGCTTCAAAATGAAGTTTTAAGAGCAAGATGTACGCCAAAATCAAATTTTGATGCTATTGACTTTTGAATCGGGGCTTGCATCTTGAAACCTTGTTGTGCCTCGAAACATTGATTTTGATGCTCCAAAACTGGGTCTTTCGAGGCACAAGCTCCGAAATGAGCTTCTAAGATAATGATGTGTGTCACAATGTAATTTTGACACTACAGGCTCTGGAATAGGGACTTGCATCTTGAAAACTTGTTGTGCCTCCACACACTGATTTTGATGTTCTAAAATCAAGGCTTCCAAGGCACAAGCTCCGAAATGAGGTTCTAAGAGCATGATGTACATCAAAATTGCATTTTGACGCTACTGACTCTGGAATTGGGTCTTGTGTCTTGAAACCTTGTTGTGCCTCCAAACACTAAATTTTATGCTCCAAAAATGAGGATTTTGAGGCACAACCTCTGAAATGAGGTTCTAAGAACACCATGTTTGTCAAAATCATGTTTTGACACTATCAGCTTGAGAATTGGGACTTGTGTCTTGAAACCTTGTTGTGCTTTTAAATATTGATTTTCATGTTTTGAACTCGAGCTTTCAAGCCACACGCTCTGAAACGAGGTTCTAAGAGCACGATGTGCATCAAAATCACATTTTGACACTACAGGCTCTGGAATAGGGACTTGCATCTTGAAAGCTTGTTATGCCTCCAAACACCAATTTGTATTCTTCGAAACCAAAGATTTTGAGCCATAAGCTCCACAACATTCTAAGAACACGATGTGCGTGAAAATCAAATTTTGACGCTACCGGCTCCAGAATCAGGACTTGCATCTTGAAACCTTGTTGTGCTTCCAAACATCAATTTTGATGCTCCAAAACTGAGGCTTTTGAGGCACAATTTCTAAAACAAGGTTCTAATAGCACAATGTGCATAAAAATTAGATTTTGATGCTACTGGCTCTAGAATCGGGGCTTGCATCTTCAAACCTTGTTGTGCCTCAAAACACTGATTTGAGCACGATGTACGCAAAAATCAGATTTTCACGCTATTGACTCTAAAATCGGGACTTGCATCTTGAAACCTTGTTGTGCCTCCAAACATTGATTTTGATGCTCCAAAGCTGGTTCTTTCAAGGCACGAGCTCCGAAATGATCTCCAAACATTGATTTTGATGCTCCAAAAATGAGGATTTTGAGGCACAACCTCCAAACCGGGGATTTTGAGGCACAAGCTTTGAAATAAGGTTCTAAGAGCAAGATGTGCTCCAAAATCAGATATTGATGGTATTGACTCTAGAATCGAGACTTGCATCTTGAAACCTTGTTGTGCCTCCAAACATTGATTTTGATGCTCCAAAACTGGGTCTTTCAAAGCACAAGCTCGGAAATCACATTTGTGCCTCAAAACATTCATTTTTAACGCTATGAGCTTGAGAATCGGGACTTGTGTCTTAACCTTGTTGTGCCTTTAAACATTGATTTTGATATTTTGAAACTAGAGCTTTCGAGCCACACGCTCCAAAATGCGGTTCTAAGAGCACGATGTGCATCAAAATCACGATTTGACACTACAGGATCCGGAATAGGAACTTGCATCTTGAAAGTTTCTTGTGTCTCCAAACACCAATTTTCATGCTTCGAAACTGAAGATTTTGAGGCATAAGCTTCAAAATAAGGTTCTAAGAGCACAATGTGAGTCAAAATCAAATTTTGATGCTACTCACTCCAGACTCAGGACTTACATCTTGCAACCTTCTTGTGCCTCAAAACAGTAGTTTTGATGCTCCAAAACCGGGGCTTTCGAAGCTCAAGCTTCGAAATGATGTTGTAAGAGCACGATGTGTGCTAAAATCAGATTTTGACGCTATTGACTCTAGAATCGAGACTTGCATCTTGAAACCTTCTTGTGCCTCCAAACATTGATTTTGACGATCCAAAACTGGGTTTTTCGAGGCACAAGCTCCGAAATGAGCTTCTAAGAGAATGATGTGGATCAAAATGGAATTTTGACACTATAGGATCCAGTATAGGGACATGCTTCTTTACACCTTGTTGTGCCTCCAAACACTGATTTTGATGTTCCAAAATCAGGGCTTTCAAGGCACAAGCACCGAAATGAGGTTCTAAGAGCATGATGTACATAAAAATTGTGTTTTCATGCTACTGACTCTAGAATTGGGACTTGTTTCTTGAAACCTTCTTGTGCCTCCAAACACTAATTTTTATGCTCCAAAAACGAGGCTTTTGAGGCACAACCTTCGAAATCAGGTTCTAAGAACACCATGTTTGTCAAAATCGTGTTTTGACGCTATTAGCTTGAGAATTGGGACTTGTGTCTTGAAACCTTGTTGTGCCTTTAAACAATGATTTTGATGTTTTGAAACTAGAGCTTTCGAGCCACATGCTACGAAACGAGGTTCTAAGAGCACGATGTGGAACAAAATGACATTTTGACACTACAGGTTCGGAAATAGGGACTCGCGTCTTGAAAGCTTGTTGTGCCTCGAAACACCAATTTTGATGGTTTGAAACTGAAGATTTTGAGGCATAAGCTCCAAAACAAGGTTCTAAGAGCACGATGTCCGTCAAAATCAAATTTTGACACTACCGGCTCTAAAATCGGGACTTGCATCTTTAAACCTTGTTGTGCCTCCAAACATCGATTTTGATGCTCCAAAACTGGGGCTTTTAAGGCACAATTTCTAAAACAGGGTTCTAACAATGTGCATCAAAATTCAATTTTGATGCTACTGGTTCTAGAATCGGGGCTTGCATCTTGAAACCTTGTTGTGCCAAAAAAACAATGATTTTGAGGCAAAAGCTTTGAAATGCCGTTCTAAGAGCACGATGTGCGCCAAAATCAAATTTTGACGCTATTGACTCTAAAATCAGTACTTGCATCTTGAAACCTTGTTGTGCCTCGAAACCTCCGAAATGACGTTCTAAGAACATCATGTTTGTCAAAATCGTGTTTTGAAGTTATCAGCTTGAGAATCGGGACTTGTGTCTTGAAACCCTGTTGTGCCTTTAAACATTGATTTTGATGTTTTGAAACTGGAGCTTTCGAGACACACGCTCTGAAATGAGGTTCTAAGAGCACGATGTGAATCAAAATAACATTTTGACACTATAGGCTCCAGAATAGGGACTTGCATCTTGAAAACTTGTTCTGCCTCCAAACGCCAATTTTGATGCTTCAAAACTAAAGATTTTGAGGCATAAGCACCAAAACAAGGTTCTAAGAGCACGATGTCCGTCAAAATCAAATTTTGATGATACTGGCTCCAGAATCAGGACTTGCATCTTGAAACCTTATTGTGCTTACAAACATCGATTTTGATGCTAAAAAACTAGGGCTTTTGAGGCACAATTTCTAAAACAGGGTTCGAAGAGCACAATGTGCGTCAAAATTGAATTTTGATGCTACTGCCTCTAAAATCGGGGCTTGTATTTTGAAACCTTCTTGTGCCTCAAAACACTTATTTTGATACTTCAAAACCGGGGCTTTTGAGGAACAAGCTTCGAAATGAGGGTCTAAGAGCATGATGTGTACCAAAATCAAATTTTGATGCTATTGACTATAGAATCAGGACTTGCATCTTGAAACCTTGTTGTGCCTCGAAACATTGATTTTGACGCTCCAAAACTGGGTCTTTTGAGGTACAAGCTTTTAAATGAGCTTCTAAGAGAATGATGTGTGTCAAAATATAATTTTGACACTACAGGCTCCGGAATAGGGACTTGCTTCTTGGAAACTTGTTGTCCCTCCAAACAGTAATTTTATGTTCCAAAATCAAGGCTTTCGAGGCACAAGCTCTGAAATGAGGTTCTAAGAGCATGATGTACATCAAAATTGCGTTTTGACACTATCGACTCTGGAATTGGGTTTTATGTCTTGAAACATTGTCGTGCCTCCAAACACTAATTTTTATGCTCCAAAAAGGAGGCTTTTCAGGCACGACCTCCGAAATGAGGTTCTAAGAACACCATGTTTGTCAAAATCGTGTTTTGACGCTATCAGCTTGAGAATCGGGACTTGTGTCTTGAAACCTTGTGGTGCCTTTAAACATTGATTTTGATGTTTTGAAACTAGATCTTTCGAGCCACACGCTCCAAAACGAGGTTCTAAGAGCATGATGTGCATCAAAATCACGTTTTGACACTACAGGCTCCAGAATAGGGACTTACGTCTTGAAAGCTTGTTATGCCTCCAAACACAAATTTTGATGCTTCAAAACCGATGATTTTGAGGCATAAGCTCCAAAGTAAGGGTCTAAGAGCACGATGTGCGTCAAAATCAAATTTTGATGCTACTGGCTCCAAAGTCAGGACTTGCATCTTGAAACCTTGTTGTGCCTCCAAACATCGATTTTGATGATCCAAAACTGGGGCTTTTGAGGCAAAATTTCTAAAACAAGGTTCTAAGAGCACAATGTACATGAAAATTAAATTTTGATACTACTGGCTCTAGAATCGGGGCTTGCATCTTGAAACATTGTTGTGTCTCAAAACACTAATACTAATGCTCCAAAACCAAGGCTTTTGAGGCACAAGCTTCGGAATGAGGTTCTAAGAGCACGATGTGTGCTAAAATCAGATTTTGACATTGTTGACTCTAGAATCAGGACTTGCATCTTGAAACCTTGTTGTGCCTCCAAAAATTGATTTTGATGCTAAAAAACTGGGTCTTTCGAGGCACAAAATGAGATTATAAAAGAATGATGTCTGTCAAAAGTGAATTTTGATGCTACAGGCTCCGAAATAGGGACTTGCTTCTTGAAACCTTGTTGTGCCTCAAAACACAGATTTTGATGCTCCAAAACCGAGGCTTTCGAGGCACAAGCTCCAAAATGAGGTTCTAAAAGCATGATGTACATCAAAATTGCATTTTGACGCTACTGAATCTGGAATTGGGACTTGTGTCTTGAAACCTTGTAGTGCCTCCAAACACTAATTTTTATGCTCCAAAATTGAGTCTTTTGAGGCACAACCTTTGAAATGAGGTTCTAGGAACACCATGTTTGGCAAAATTGTGTTTTGACACTATCATCTTGAGAACCGGGACTTGCATCTTGAAACCTTGTTGTGCCTTTAAACATTTATTTTGATGTTTTGAAACTGGAGCTTTCAAGCCACACGCTCCGAAACGAGGTTCTAAAAGCATGATGTGCATCAAAATCACATTTTAACACTACAGGCTCTGGAATAGGTACTTGCATCTTGAAAGCTTGTTGTGCCTCCAAACACCAATTTTGATGCTTCGAAACCGAAAATTTTGAGGCATAAGCTCCAAAACAAGGTTCTAAGAACACGATGTGCTTCAAAATCAAATTTTGATGCTACCGGCTCCAAAATCAGGACTTGCATCTTCAAACCTTGTTGTGCCTCCAAACATCGATTTTGATGCTCCAAAATTGGGTCTTTTGAGACACAATTTATAACACAGGGTTCTAAGAGCACAATGCGCATCAAAATTGAATTTAGATGCTACTGGCTCTATAAACGGGGCTTGGATCTTGAAACCTTGTTGTGCCTTAAAACATTGATTTTGATGCTCCGAAATTGGGGCTTTTGAGGCACAAGCTTCGAAATGAGGTTCTAAGAGCACAATGTGTGCCAAAATCAGATTTTGACGCTATTGACTCTAGAATACAGACTTGCATCTTGAAACCTTGTTGTTCCTCCAAACATTGATTTTTATGCTCTAAAATTGGGTCTTTCGAGGCACAAGCTCCGAAATGAGATTCTAAAAAGAATGATGTGCGTCAAAACTGAATTTTGAAGCTACAGCCTCCGAAATAGGGACTTGCATCTTGAAACCTTGTTGTGCCTCAAACATTGATTTTGATGCTCCAAAACTGGGTGTTTCGAGGCACAAGCTCCGAAATGAACTTCTAAGAGAATGATGTCCATCAAAATTCCATTTTGACGCTACCGACTCTGGAATTGTGACTTGTGTCTTGAAACCTTAATGTGCATCCAAACACTAATTTTTATGCTCCAAAAATGAGGCTTTTGACGCACCACCTCCGAAATGAGGTTCTAAGAACACCATGTTTGTCAAAATTATGTTTTGACACTATCAACTTGAGAATCAGGACTTGTGTCTTGAAACCTTGTTGTGAGTTTAAATATTGATTTTCATATATTGAAACTGGAGCTTTCGAGCCACACGCTCCGAAATGAGGTTCTAAGAGCACGATGTGAATCAAAATTATGTTTTGACACTACAAGCTCCAGAATAGGGACTTGCGTAAGCTCCAAAACAAGGTTCTAAGAGCACGATGTGCGTCAAAATCAAATTTTGATGCTACCAGCTCCAGAATCAGGACTTGCATGTTGAAACCCTGTTGTGCCTCCAAATATCGATTTTGATGCTGCAAAACCAGGGCTTTTGAATCACAATTTCTAGGAAAAAGCTCCAAAATGATTTTCTAAGAGAATGATGTGCGTCGAAATAGAATTTTGACGCTACAGGCTCCAGAATAGGGACTTGATTCTTGAAACCTTGTTGTGCCTCCAAACATTGATTTTGATGTTCCCAAATCAGGGCCTTCAAGGCACAATCTCGGAAATGAAGTTCTAAGAAAATGATGTACATCAAAATTGCATTTTGACGCTACCGACTCTGCAAATGGGACTTGTGTCTTGAAACCTTGTTGTGCCTCCAAACACTATTTTTTTATACTCAAAAAAGGAGGCTTTTGAGGCACAACCTTTGAAATGAGGCTCTAAGAGCACCAGGTTTGTCAAAATCGTGTTTTGACGCTATCAGCTTGAGAATCAGGACTTCTGTCTTGAAACCTTGTTGTGCCTTTAAACATTAATTTTGATGTTTTGAAACTAGAGCTTTCAAGGCACAAGCTCCACAAATGAGGTTCTAAGAGCACCATGTGTGTCAAAAACACGTTTTGATGCTACCAGCTCCCAAATCGCAACTTGTGTCTTGTAACCTTGTGCCTCCAAATACCAATTTTGATGCTCCTAGACTAGGGCTTTCTAGGGATAAGCTCCTAAATAAGGTTCTAAGAGCACAATGTGCTTCAAAATTGCATTTTGACACTACTGGCTCTGAAATTGGGACTTGCATCTTGAAAACTTCTTGTGCCTCCGAACACCAATTTTGATATTCTGAAACCGGGGCGTTCGAGGTGCAAGCGTTGAAACAAGGTTCTAAGAGAACGATGTGCATCAAAATTGAATTTTGATGCTACCGGCATGAGAATCGGGACTTGCATCTTGAAACCTTGTTGTGCCTCCAAACAATAATTTTGATGTTCCAAAATCAGGGCTTCCAAGGCACAAGCTCCGAAATGAGGTTCTAAGAGCACAATGTACCTCAAAATTTTGATGTTTTGAAACTGGAGCTTTCGAGCCACATGCTCCGAAACTAGGTTCTACGAGTACGATGTGCATCAAAATCACGTTTTCACACTATAGGCTCGAGAATAGGGACTTGCATCTTGAAAGCTTGTTGTGCCTCCAAACACCAATTTTGATGCCTTCGAAACCAAAGATTTTGAGGCATAAGCTTCAAAACCCTAGGTTCTAAGACCACGATGTGCGTCAAAATCAAATTTTGAGACTACCGGCTCCAAAATCAATGCTTGCATCTTCAAACCTTGTTGTGCCTCCAAACATCGATTTTCATGCTCCAAAACTGGGGCTTTTGAGGCACAATTTCTAAAACAAGGTTCTAAGGGCACAATGTGCATCAAAATTGAATGTTGATGCTGTTGGCTCTAGAATCGGGGCTTGCATCTTGAAACCTTATTGTGCGTCAAAACACTGATTTTGATACTTCGAAACTAGGGATTTCAAGGCACAAGCTTCGAAATGAGGTTCTAAGAGCACGATGTGCACCAAAATCAAATTTTGATGCTATTGACTCTACAATCAGGACTTGCATCTTGAAACCTTGTTGTGCCTCCAAAAAATGATTTTCATGCTCCAAAACTGGGTCTTTTGATGCTACACACTCCGGAATAGGGACTTGCTTATTTAAACCTTGTTGTGCCTCCGAATGCTGATTTTGATGTTCCAAAATCAGGGCTTTCAAGACACAAGCTCCGTAATGAGGTTCTAAGAGCACGATGTACATCAAAATTGCGTTTTGATGCTACCGACTCTGGAATTGGGACTTGTCCCTTGAAAATTTGTTGTGCCTCCAAACACTAATTTTTATGCTCCAAAAATGAGGCTTTTGAGGCACAACCTCTAAAATCAGGTTCTAAGAACACCATAATTTTTATGCTCCGAAATAGGGACTTGTGTCTTGAAAGCTTGTTCTGCCTCCAAACACCAATTTCTATGTTTCAAAACTGAAGATTTTGAGGGATAAGCTCCAAAACAAGGTTCTAAGAGAATGATGTGTGTCAAAATCAAATTTTGACGCTACCAGCTCCAAAATCAAGTCTTGCATCTTGAAACCTTGTTGTGCCTCCAAACAATGATTTTAGTTTCCAAAATCAGGGCTTTCAAGGCACAAGCTCCGAAATGAGGTTCTAAAATAGGGTTCTAAGAGCACAACGTGCATCAAAATTAAATTTTGATGCAACTCGCTCTAGAATCGGGGCTTGCATCTTGAAACCTTGATGTGCCTCGAAACATTGATTTTGACACTCCAAAACTGGGTCTTTCGAGACACAAGTTCCGAAATGAGCTTCTAAGAGAATGATGTGCGTCAAAATGGAATTTTTACGCTACAAACACTGACTTTTGACGCTTCGGAATAGGGAATTGCTTCTTGAAACCTTTTTGTGCCTCCAAACACTGATTTTTATGTTCCAAAATCAGAGCTTTCAAGGCACAAGCTCCGAAATGAGGTTCTAAGAGCACAGTGTACATAAAAATTGCATTTTGGTGCTATCGACTCTGGAATTGGGACTTGTGTCTTGGAATCTTTATTTTGATGTTTTGAAACTAGAGCTTTCGAGCCACATGCTCCGAAATGAGGTTCTAAGAGCACGATGTGCATCAAAATCATGTTTTCACACTACAGGCTCTGGAATAGGGACTTGCTTCTTGAAAGCTTGTTGTGTGCCTCCAAACACTAATTTTGATGCTTCGAAACTGAAGATTTTGACGTATAAAGCTCCAAAATAATATTCTAAGAGCACGGTGTGCGTCAAAATTTGGACTTGCACCTTGAAACCTTGTTGTGCCTCCAAACATCGATTTTGATGCTCCAAAACTGGGCCTTTTGAGGCACAATTTCTAAAAGAGGGTTCTAAGAGAACAATGTAAATTGAAAGTTAATTTTGATGCTATTGGCTCTAGAATTGGGGCTTGCATCTTGAAACCTTGTTGTTGCAAAAAACACTGATTTTGATGCTCTGAAACCGGGGCTTTCGAGGCACAAGCTTCGAAATGAGGTTCTAAGAGCACGACGTGCTCCAAAATCAGATTTTGACGCTATGGACTCTAGAATCGGGACTTCATCTTGAAACCTTGTTGTTCCTCCAAACACTAATTTTGATGATTCAAAATCGGGGCTTTCGAGGCACAACCTCCGCAAACGATGCTCTAAGAGCACCATGTGCGTCAAAATCACGTTTTGACGCTGCCGGCTCCGAAATCGTGACTTGCTTCTTGCAACCTTGTGCGTCCAAACACCAATTTAGATGCTCCCAAACCAGGGCTTTCGAGGGACAAGCTCCTACTTGCTTCTTTAAACCTTGTTGTGCCTCCAAACACTGATTTTGATGTTCCAAAATCATTGCTTTTAAGGCACAAGCTCTAAAATGAGGTTCTAAGAGCACGATGTACATCAAAATTGTATTTTGACGCTACCGACTCTGGAATTGGGACTTGCATCTTGAAACCTTGTTGTGCCTCCAAACACTAATTTTTAAGCTCCAAAAATGATGATTTTGAGGCACAACCTCTGAAATGAGGTTCTAAGAACACCATGTTTGTCAAAATCATGTTTTGAAGCTATCAGCTTGAGAATCGGGACTTGTGTCTAGAAACCTTGTTGTGACTTTAAACATTGATTTTGATGTTTTGAAACTGGAGCTTTCGAGACACACACTCCGAAACGCGGTTCTAAGAGCACGATGTGCATCAAAATTGTGACGCTACCAGCTCTAGAATCAGGACTTGCATCTTGAAACCTTGTTGTACCTCCAAACATCGATTTTGATGCTCCAAAACTGGGGCTTTTGAGGCACAATGTGCATCAAAATTGAATTTTGATACTACTGGCTCTAGAATCGGGGCTTGCATCTTGAAATCTTGTTGTGCCTCAAAACACGGATTTTGATGCTCCAAAACCAGGGTTTTCGAGGCACAAGCTTTGAAATGAGGTTCCGAGAGCACGATGTGTGCCAAAATCAGATTTTGACACTATTGACTCTAGAATCGGGACTTGCTTCTTGAAACCTTGTTGTGTTTCCAAACACTCATTTTCATGTTCCAAAATTAGGGGTTTCAAGGCACAATCTCCGAAATGAGCTAAGAGCACGATGTACATCAAAATTGTGTTTTGACGATACCAACTCTGGAATTGGGACTTGTGTCTTGAAACCTTGTTGTGTCTCCAAACACTAATTTTGATGCTCCAAAAATGAGGTTCTAAGAACACCATCCTTGTCAAAATCGTGTTTTGACGCTCCTAAACTGGGGCTTTCGAGGCACAAGCTTCGAAATGAGGTTCTAAGAGCACGATGTGCATCAAAATTAAATTTTGACGTTATTGACTCTAGAATCGGGACTTGCATCTTTAAACCTTGTTGTGCCTCCAAACATTGATTTTGTTGTTCCAAAACTAGGTCTTTACAGGCACAATCTCCAAAATGAGCTTCTAACAGAATGATGTCCGTCAAAATTCCATTTTGACTCTACAGGCTCCGGAATAGGGACTTGCTTCTTGACACCTTGTTGTGCCTCCAAACACTTATTTTGATGTTCCAAAATCAGGGCTTTCAAGGCACAATCTCTGAAATGAGTTTCTAACAACACAATGTACATCAAAATTGTGTTTTGATGCTACCGACTCTAGAATTGGGACTTGTGTTTTGAAAATTTTTTGTGGCTCCAAAGACTACTTTTTATGCTCCAAAAATGAGGATTTTGAGGCACAACCTCCGAAATGAGGTTGTAAGGTGTTTCGACAATATCAGCTTGAGAATCGGGACTTGTGTCTTGAAACCTTGTTGTGACTTTAAACATTGATTTTGACGTTTTGAAACTCGAGCTTTCGAGCCATACACTTTTAAATGAGGTTCTAAGAGCACGATGTGCATCAAAATCACGTTTTGACACTACAGGCTCCGAAATAGGGACTTGCATCTTGAAAGCTTGTTGTGCCTCCAAACACCAATTTTGATGCTTCGAAACCGACGATTTTGAGGCAAAAGCTCCAAAACAAGGCTCTAAGAGCACGATGTGTGTCAAAAACAAGTTTTGACGCTACCTACTTCAGAATCCCAACTTGCATCTTGAGACCTTGTTGTGCCTCCAAACATCGATTTTGATTCTCCAAACTAGGGGTTTTGAGGCACAATTTATAAAATAGGGTTCTAAGAAAACAATGTTCATCAAAATTCATTATTGATGCTACTGGCTCTAGAATCAGGGCTTGCATCTTGAAACCTTATTGTGCCTCAAAACACTGATTTTGATGGTCTAAAACCGATGCTTTCAAGGAACAAGCTTCGAAATGAGGTTTTAAGAGCACAATGTATGCCAAAATCAGATTTTGACGCTTTTGACTCTAGAATCGGGACTTACATCTTGAAACCTTATTGTGCCTCCAAACATTGATTTTGACACTCCAAACCTTGGTCTTTTGAGGCACAAGCTCCGAAGTGAGCTTCTAAGAGAATGATGTGCGTTAAAATGAAATTTTGACGATACAGGCTCTGGAATAGGGACTTGCTTCTTGAAACCTTGTTGTGCCTCCAAACACTGATTTTGATGTTCCCAAATCAGGACTTTCAAGGCACAAGCTCCGAAATAAGGTTCTAAGATCACGATGTAAATTAAAATTGCGTTTTGATGCTACCGACTCTGGAATAGGGACTTGTGTCTTGAAACCTTGTTCTGCCTTTAAACACTAATTTTTATGCTCCAAAAATGAGGCTTTTGAGGCACAACCTCCGAAATGAGGTTCTAAGAACACCATGTTTGTCAAAATAGTGTTTTGACGCTATCGGCTTGAGAATCGGGACTTGTGTCTTTAAACATTGATTTTGATGTTTTGAAACTGGAGCTTTCAAGGCACACGCTGTTTTGAAGCTCATTTCGGAGCTTGTGTCTTGAAAGACCTAGTTTTGGAGCGTCAAAATCAATGTTTTGAGGCCCAACAAGGTTTCAAGATGCAAGCCCCGATTCTACAGCTAGGAGCATCAAAATTCAATTTTGGTGCACATTGTGCTCTTAGAACCCTGTTTTAGAAATTGTGCCTCAAAAGCCCTAGTTTTGGAGCATCAAAATCTATGTTCGGAGGCACAACAAGGTTTCAAGAAGCAAGTCTTGATTCAGGAGCCAGTAGCATCAAAATTTGATTTTGACGCAAATCATGGTCTTAGATCCTTGTTTTGGAGCTTATGGCTCAAAATCTTCGGTTTTGAACATCGAAATTGGTGTTTGGAGGCACATCAAGATTTCAAGACACAAGTCCCTATTCCGGAGCCTGTATTCTCAAGACGTGATTTTGATGCACATCATGCTCTTAGAACCTCGTTTCGAAGCGTATGGCTCGAAAGTTCTAGTTTCAAATCATCAAAATCAATGTTTAAAGGCAAAACAAGGTTTCAAGACATAAGTCTTGGTTCTCAAGCTAATAGCTTAAAACATGATTTTGACAAACATGGTGTTCTTAGAACCTCATTTCGGAGGTTGTGCCTCAAAAACCTAATTTTTGGAGCATAAAAATTATTGTTTGGAGGCGAAACATGGTTTCAAGACACAAGTCCCAATTCCAGCAAAATGCAATTTTTATGTATATCGTGCTCTTAGAATCTCGTTTTGGAGCTTGTGCCTTGAAAAACCCAATTTTGGAACATCAAAATCATTGTTTGGATGCACCTCGAACACCCCGGTTTCAGAACATCAAAATTGATGTTTGGAGGCACAACAAAGTTTCAAGTTGCAAGTCCCAATTGCAGAACCGGTAGTGTCAAAATGCGATTTTGAAGGAAATTGTGCTCTTAGAACCTTATTTAGGAGCTTGTCCCTCGAAAGCCCTGGTTTGGGAGCATCAAAATTGGTGTTTGGAGGCACAAGGTTGCAAGAAGCAAGTCACCATTTTGGAGGCGGCAGCATAAAAAAGTGATTTTGACACACATGGTGCTCTTAGAGCGTCGCTTGTGGAGCTTGTGCCTCGAAAGCCCCGATTTTGAAACATCGAAATCAGTGTTGGGAGGCACAACAAGGTTTCAAGATGCAAGTCCCGAGTCCAGAGTCAATAGCGTTAAAATCTGATTTTGGTGCACATCGTGCTCTTCGAACCTCATTTCGAAGCTTCTGCCTCGAAAGCCCCAGTTTCAGAGCAACAAAATCAGTGTTTTTTGGCACAACAAGGTTCCAAGATGCAAGCCCTGATTCTAGAGCCAGTAGAATCAAAATTCAATTTTGATTTACATTGTTCTCTTAGAACCCTCTTTTAGAAATTGTGCCTCAAAAGCCCCAGTTTTGGAGCATCAAAATCAATGTTTGGAGGCACAACAAGGTTTCAAGATGCAAGTCTTGATTCTGGAGCCGGTAGCATCAAAATTTGATTTTTACGCACATCGTGCTCTTAGAACCTTGTTTTGGAGCTTATGCCTCAGAATATTTGATTTCGAAGCATGAAAATTTTTTGTTTGGAGGCACAACAAGCTTTCAATAGGCAAGTCCCTGTTCTGGAGCCTGTAGTGTCAAAAAGTGATTTTGATGCACATAATGCTCTTAGAACCTTGTTTCGGAGCGTGTGGCTCCAAAGCTCCATTTTCAAAACATCAAAATCAATGTTTAAAGGCACAACAAGGTTTCAAGATAGAAGTCTTGATTCTCAAGCTGATAGTGTCAAAACACGATTTTGACAAACATGATGTTCTTAGAACCTCATTTCGAAGGTTGTGCCTCAAAAGCCTCATTTTTGGAGCATAAAAATTAGTGTTTGGAGGCACAACAAGGTTTCAAGACACAAGTCCCAATTCCAGAGTCAGTAGCATCAAAATTCAATTTTGATGTACATCATGCTCTTTGAACATCATTTCGGAGCTTGTGCCTTGAAAGCCCTGATTTTGGGACATAACAATCACTGTTTGGAGGCATGAAAAGGTTTCTAGAAGCAAGTCCCTATTCCGGAGTGTCAAAATTCCATTTTGACGCCCATCATTCTCTGAGAAGCTCATTTCAGAACTTCTGTCTCGAAAGACCCAATTTTGGAGCATCAAAATCGATGTTTCGAGGCACAACAAGGTTTCAAGATGCAAGGCCCGATTCTAGAGCCAGTAGCATCCAAATTCAATTTTGATGCACATTGCGCTCTTAGAACACTGTTTTAGAAATTGTGCCTCAAAAGCCCAGTTTTGGAGCATCAAAATCGATATTTTGAGAAACAACAAGCTTTCAAGATGCAAGTCTTGATTCTGGAACCGGTAGCGTCAAAATTTGATATTGATGCACATCGTGCTCTTAGAACCTTGTTTTAGAGGTTATGCCTCAAAATCTCTGGTTTCGATGCTTCGAAATTGGTGTTTGGAGGCAGAACAAGCTTTCAAGACACAAGTCCCTATTTCAGAGCCTGTAGTGTCAAAACGTTATTTTGAGGCACATTATGCTCTTAAAACCTCATTTCGGAGCGTGTGGCTTGAAAGCTCCAGTTTCAAAACATCAAAATCAATGTTTAAAGGCACAACAAGGTTTCAAGACACAAGTCCTGATTCTGGAGCCGATAGCGTCAAAATTTGATTTTGACGCACATCGTGTTCTTAGAACCTTGTTTTGGAGCTTATGCCTCAAAATCTTTAGTTTCGAAGCCTCAAAATTGGTGTTTGGAGGTACAACAAGCTTTCAAGACGCAAGTCCCTATTCCAGAGCCTGTAGTGTCAAAACATGATTTTGATGCACATCGTGCTCTTAGAACATCGTTTGAGAGCGTGTGGCTCGAAAGCTCCCATTTCAAAAACATCAAAATCAATGTTAAAAGGTACAACAAGGTTTCAAGACACAAGTACCGATTCTCAAGTTGATAGCGTCGAAACACAATTTTGACAAACATGGTGTTCTTAGAACCTCATTTCAGAGGTTGTACTTCAAAAGCCTCATTTTTGGAGAATAAAAATTAGTGCCTTGAAAGCCCTAATTTTGGAACATCAAAATCAATGTTTTGAGGCATAACAAGTTTTCAAGAAGCAAGTCCCTATTCTGGAGCCTGTAGCGTCAAAATTCCATTTTAACGTACATCATTCTCTTAGAAGATCATTTCGGAGCTTGTGCCTCGAAAGACGTAGTTTTGGAGCATCAAAATTAATGTTTGGAGGCACAACCAGGTTTCAAGATTCAAGTCTCGATTCTAGTGTCAATAGCATCAAAATCTGATTTTAGCGCACATCGTGCTCTTGGAACCTCATTTCAAAGCTTGTGCCTCGAAAGCCCCAGTTTCAGAGCATCAAAATTAGTGTTCTGAGGCACAACAAGGTTTCAAGATGCAAGCCCCGATTCTAGAGCTAGTAGCATCAAAATTCAATTTTGATGCACATTGTGCTCTTAAAACCCTGTTTTAGAAATTGTGCCTCGAAAGCCCCAGTTTTGGAGCATCAAAATTGATGTTTGGAGGCACAACAAAGTTTCAAGATGCAAGTCCTGATTCTGGAGCCGGTAGCGCCAAAATTTGATTTTGATGCACATCGTGCTCTTAGAACCTTGTTTTGGAGCTTGTGCCTAAAATCTTCAGTTGCGAAGCATCAAAATTGATTTTTGGAGGCACAACAAACATACAAGAAGCAAGTCCCTATTCCAGAGCCTGTAGTATCAAAACATGATTTTGATGCACATCGTGCTCTTAGAACCTCGTTTTGGAGCATGTGGCTCAAAAGCTCCTGTTTCAAAACATCAAAATCAATGTTTAAAGGAACAACAAGGCTTCAAGACACAAGTCCTGATTCTCACGCTGATAGCGTCAAAACACGATTTTGACAAACATGGTGTTCTTAGAATCTCATTTGGGAGGTTGTGCCTCAAAATCCTCGTTTTTGGAGCATAAAAATTAGTGTTTAGAGGCACAACAAGGTTTCAAGACACAAGTCCCAATTCCAAACTCGACAGTGTCAAAATGCAATTTTTAAGTACATCGTGCTCTTAGAACCTCATTTTGGAACTTGTGCCTTTAAAGCCTTGATTTTTTAACATCAAAATCAGTGTTTGGAGGCACAAAAAGCTTTAAAGAAGCAAGTCCCTATTTCGGAGGCTGTAGCGTCAAAATTCCATTTTGACACACATCATTCTCTTAGAAGCTGATTTTGAAGATTGTAACTCAAAAGACCCAGTTTTGGAGTGTCAAAATCAACGTTTGGAGGCACAAATAGGTTTCAAGAGGCAAGTCCTGATTCTAGAGCCGGTAGCGTCAAAATTTGATTTTGACGCACATTGTGCTCTTAGAACCTTGTTTTAGAGCTTATGCCTCAAAATCTCTGGTTTCCAAGCATCAAAATTGGTGTTTGGAGGCACAACAAGCTTTCAAGATGCAAGTCCCTATTCCGGAGCCTGTAGTGTCAAAACTTGATTTTGATGCACATCGTGCTCTTAGAACCTCATTTCAGAGCATGTGGCTTGAAAGCTCGAGTTTCAAAACATCAAAATCAATGTTTAAAGGCACAACAAGGTTTCAAGAAAAAAGTCCCAATTCTCAAGCTGATAGCGTCAAAACACGATTTTGACAAACATGGTGTTCTTAGAACCTCATTTTGGAGGTTGTGCCTCAAAAGCCTCATTTTTGGAGCATAAAAACTAGTGTTTAGAGGCACAACAAGGTTTCAGGACACAAGTCCCAATTCCAGAGTCGATAGCGTGTAAATGCAATTTCGATTTACATTGTCCTCTTAGAACCACATTTCGGAGCTTGTGCCTTGAAAGCTTTGATTTTGGAACATCAAAATCAATGTTTTGAGGCACAACAAGGTTTCAAGAAGCAAGTCCCTATTTTGGAGCCTGTAGCATCAAAATTCCATTTTGATGCACATCATTGTCTTAGAAGCTCATTTCGGAGCCTGTGCCTCGGAAGACCCAGTTTTCAAGCATCAAAATCAATGTTTGGAGGCAGAACAAGGTTTCAAGATGCAGGTTGCGATTTTAGAGTCAAGAGTGTCAAAATCTGATTTTGGCGCACATCGTGCTCTTAGAATCTCATTTCAAAACTTGTGCCTCGAAAGCTCTCGTTTTGGAGCATCAAAATCATTGTTTTGAGGCACAACAAGGTTTCAAGATGCAAGACCCGATTTTAGAGCCAGTAGCATCAAAATTCAATTTTGATGCACATTGTGCTCTTAGAACCCTGTTTTAGAAATTGTGCTTCAAAAGCCCCAGTTTTGGAGCATCAAAATCGATATTTGGAGGCACAACAAGCTTTCAAGACGCAAGTCCCTATTCCGGAGCCTGTAGTGTCAAAATGTGATTTTGCTGCACATCTTGCTCTTAGAACCTCGTTTCGGAGCGTGTGACTCGAAAGCTCCAGTTTCAAAACATCAAAATCAATGTTTAAAGGCACAACAAGGTTTCGAGACACAAGTACCGATTCTCAAGCTGATAGCGTCAAAACATGATTTTGACAAACATGGTGTTCTTATAACCTCATTTCAGAGGTTGTGCCTCAAAAGCCTCGTTTTTGGAGCATAAAAATTACTGTTTGGAGGCAAAAAAAGGTTTCAAGACACAAGTCCCAATTCAAGAGTCGGTAGCATGAAAATGCAATTTTGACGTACATCGTACTCTTAGAACCTCATTTATGAGCTTGTGGCTTGAAAGCCTTGATTTTGGAACATAGAAATCGTTGTTTGGAGGCACAACATGGTTTCAAGATGCAAATCCCGATTCTCATACTGGTAGCATCAAAATTTGATTTTGATGCCCATCGTTCTCTTAGAACCTTGTTTCGAAGCTTGCACCTTGAACGCCCCGGTTTCAAAACATCAAAATTGGTGTTTGGAGGCACAAGAAGGTTTCAAGACGCAAGTCTCGATTCCAGAGCCGGTAGTGTCAAAATACGATTTTAGGCACATTGTGCTCTTAGAACCTTATTTTGGAGCTTGTCCCCAGAAAGCCTCGGTTTGAGAGCATCAAAATTGGTGTTTCGAGGCACAAGGTTGCAAGACGCAAGTCGCGATTTCGGAGCTGGTAGTGTCAAAACATCATTTTGACGCACATGGTGCTCTTAGAGCCTTGTTTGTGGAGCTTATGCCTCAAAAGCCCCGATTTTGAAAATCGAAATCAGTGTTTGGAGGCACAACAAGGTTTCAAGAAGCAAGTCCCTTTTTCTCATTCTCTTAGAAGTTCATTTCGGAGCCTGTGCCTCGAAAGACCCAGTTTTGGAGCATCAAAATCAATGTTTGGAAGCACAACAAGATTTCAAGATGCAAGTCCCGATTCTAGAGTCAATAGCGTCAAAATCTGATTTTGGTGCAGATCGTGCTCTTAGAACCTCATTGCGTAGCTTGTGCCTCAAAATTCCCAGTTTTGGAGCTACAAAATCAGTTTTTTTTGGTTTCAAGATGCAAGCCCCGATTATAGAGCCAATAGAATTTTGATGCACATTGTGTACTTAGAACCCTATTTTAGAAATTGTGCCTCAAAAGCCCCAGTTTTGGAGCATCAAAATCAGCGTTTGAAGGCACAACAAGGTTTCAAGATGCAAGTCCTGATTCTGGAGCCGACAGCGTCAAAATTTGATTTTGATGCACATCGTGCTCTTAGAACCTTGTTTTGGAGCTTATGCCTCAGAATCTTTGGTTTCAAATCATCAAAATTGGTGTTTGGAGGCACAATAATCTTTCAAGATGCAAGTCCCTATTCCGGAGCCTGTAGTGTCAAAACATGATTTTGATGGACATCGTGCTCTTAGAACCTCGTTTCGAAGCGTGTGGCTCAAAAGCTCCAGTTTCAAAACATCAAAACCGATGTTTAAAGGAACAACATGGTTTCTAGACACAAGTCCCGATTCTCAAGATGATAGCATCAAAACATGATTTTGACAAACATGTTGTTCTTAGAAGCTCATTTCGGAGGTTGTGCCTCAAATGCCTCACTTTTGGAGCATAAAATTTAGCTTTTGGAGGCACAACAAGGTTTCGAGACACAAGTCGCAATTCCAGAGTCGGTAGCGTCAAAACGCAATTTTTGATGTACATCATGCTCTTAGAACCTCATTTTGGCGCTTGTGCCTTGAAAGCCCTGATTTTGGAACATGAAAATCAATGTTTGGAGGCACAACAAGATTTCAAGATGCAAGTCCCGAGTCCCGAGTCCGATTTCAAAATTCAATTTTGATGCACATCGTTCTCTTAGAACATTGTTTCGAAGCTTGCACCTCGAACGCCCCGGTTTCAGAACTTCAAAATTCGCGTTTGGAGGCACAACAAGGTTTCAAGATGCAAGTCCCGATTCGAGAGCCGGTAGTGTCAAAATAAGATTTTGAAGCACATTGCGCTCTTAGAACCTTATTTCGGAGCTTGTCCCTTGAAAGCCCCGATTTGAGAGCATCAAAATTAATGTTCGGAGGCACAAGGTGTTCGAAATCCCCAATTTTGAAACTTTGAAATAGGGGTTTGGAGGCACAACAAGGTTTCAGGAAGCAAGTCCCTTTTCCGGAGCTTGTAGTGTCAAAATTCCATTTTGACGCACATCATTATCTTAGAATCTAATTTTAGAGCCTATGCCTCGAAAGACCTAGTTTTGGATCATCAAAATCAATGTTCGGAGGCACAACAATGTTTCAAGATGCAAGTCCCGATTCTAGAGTCAATAGCGTCAAAACATCAAAATCAATGTTTAAAGGCACAACAAGGTTTATAGACACAAATCTCGATTCTCAAGCTGATTGCGTCAAAAGACGATTTTGACAAACATGGTGTTCTTAGATCCTCATTTCGGAGGTTGTGCCTCAAATGCCTCATTTTTGGAGCATAAAAAATAGTGTTTGGAGGCACAACAAGGTTTCAAGACACAAGTCCCAATTCCAGAGTTGGTAGAGTCAAAACACAATTTTGATGTACATCGTGCTCTTAGCTCATTTCGGATCTTGTGCCTTGAAAGCCCTAATTTTGGAAGCACAACAAGGGTTCAACAAGAAAGTCTCGATCCTAGAGTCAATAGTGTCAAAATCATTTTTTGGCATATATCGTGCTCTTAGAACCTTATTTCGAAGCTTGTGCCTCGAAAACCCTGGTTTTGGAGCATCAAAATCAGTTTTTTGAGGCACAACAATGTTTCAAGATGCAAGCCCCGATTCTTGTGCCACTAGTATCAAATTTTAATTTTGATGCACATTGTGCTCTTAGAACCCTGATTTAGAAATTGTGCCTCAAAAGCCCCAGTTTTGGAGCATCAAAATTGATGTTTGGAAGCACAACAAGATTTCAAGATGCAAGTCTTGATTCAAGAGCCGACAACGTCAAAATTTGATTTTGACCCACATCATGCTCTTAGAACGTTGTTTTGGAGCTTATGCCTCAAAATCTTCGGTTTTGAAGTGTCAAAATTGGTGTTTGGAGGCATAACAAGCTTTCCAGACGCAAATCGCTATTCCGGAGCCTGTAGTGTCAAAACATGATTTTGATGCAAATCATGCTCTTAGAACCTCGTTTCGGAGCGTGTGGCTCGAAAACTCAAGTTTCAAAACATCAAAATCAATGTTTAAAGGCACAACAAGGTTTCATGACACAAGTCTCGATTCTCAAGCTGATAGCGTCAAACACGATTTTGACAAACATTGTGTTCTTAGAACCTCCTTTCGGAGGTTATGCCTCAAAACCCTCATTTTTGGAGCATAAAAATTAGCGTTTGGAGGGACAACAAGGTTTCAAGACACAAGTCCCAATTGCAAAGTCGGTAGCATCAAAACGCAATTTTTATAAACATAATGCTCTTCGAACCGCATTTTGGAGCATGTGCCTTGAAAGACGCAGTTTTGGAGCATCAAAATTAATGTTTGGAGGCACAACTAGGTTTCAAGATTCAAGTCTCGATTCTAGTGTCAACAGCATCAAAATTTGATTTTGGCGCACATCGTGCTCTTGGAACCTCATTTCGAAGCTTGTGCCTCAAAAGCCCTGGTTTCGGAGCATTAAAATTATTATTTTGAGGCACAACAAGGTTTCAAGATGCAAGCCTTGATTTTAGAGCCAGTAGCATCAAAATTCAATATTGATACACATTGTGCTCTTAGAACCTTGTTTTAGAAATTGTGCCCCTAAAGCCCCAGTTTTGGAGCATCAAAATCGATGTTTGGAGGCGCAACAAAGTTTCAAGATGCAAGTCCTGATTCTGGAGCCAGTAGCATCAAAATTTGATTTTGATGCACATCGTGCTCTTAAAACCTTGTTTTGGAGCTTATGCCTCAAAATCTTCGGTTGCGAAGCATCAGAATTTGTTTTTGGAGGAACAAGAAGCTTACAAGACACAAGTCCCTATTCCAGAGCCTGTAGTATCAAAACATGATTTTGATACACATCGTACTCTTAGAACCTCCTTTCGGAGCATGTGGCTCGAAAGCTCCAGTTTCAAAACATCAAAATCAATGTTTAAAGGAACAACAAGGTTTCAAGACACAAGTCCCGATTCTCAAGTTGATAGCGTCAAAACACGATTTTGACAAACATGGTTTTTTAGAATCTCATTTCGTAGGTTGTGCCTGAAAATCCTCATTTTTGGAGCATAAAAATTAGTGTTTAGAGCCACAACAAGGTTTCAAGACACAAGTCCCAATTCCAAACTCGGCAGCGTCAAAATGCAATTTTGATGTACATCGTGCTCTTAGAACCTCATTTCGGAGCTTGTGCCTTTAAAGCCCTGATTTTGGAACATCAAAATTAGTGTTTGGAGGCACAACAAGGTTTAAAGAAGCAAGTCCCTATTCTGGAGCCTGTAGCATCAAAATTCCATTTTGACACACATAATTCCTTTAGAAGCTCATTTTCAAGCTTGCGCTTCAAAAGACCCAGTTTTGGAGCGTCAAAATCAATGTTTGGAGGCAAAAATAGGTTTCAAGATGCAAGTCCTGATTTTAGAGCCGGTAGCGTCAAAATTTGATTTTGACACACATCGTGCTCTTAGAACCTTGTTTTAGAGCATACGCCTCAAAATCTCTGGTTTCGAAGCATCGAAATTGGTGTTTGGAAGCACAACAAGCTTTTAATATGCAAGTCCCTATTCTGGAGCCTGTAGTGTCAAAACTTGATTTTGATGCACATCGTGCTCTTAGAACCTTATTTTGGAGTGTGTGGCTTGAAAGCTCGAGTTTAAAAACATCAAAATAAATGTTTAAAGGCACAACAAGGTTTCAAAACACAAGTCCCAATTCTCAAGTTGATAGTGTCAAAACACGATTTTGACAAACATGGTGTTCTTAGAACCTCATTTTAGAGGTTGTGCCTCAAAAGCCTTATTTTGGGAGCATAAAAATTAGTGTTTGGAGGCACAACAAGGTTTCAGGACACAAGTCCCAATTCAAGAGTCAGTAGCATCCAAACGCAATTTTGATGTACATTGTCCTCTTAGAACCTCATTTTGGAGCTTGTGCGTTGAAAGCCCCAATTTTGGAACATCAAAATCAATGTTTTGAGGCACAACAAGGTTTCAAGAAGCAAGTCCCTATTTCGGAGCCTGTAGCATCAAAATTCCATTTTGACACACATCATTCTCTTAGAAGCTCATTTCGAAGCTGTGCCTTGAAAGACCCAGTTTTCAAGCATCAAAATCAATGTTTGGAGGCAGAACAAGGTTTCAAGATGCAAGTCCCAATTCTAGAGTCAAGAGCGTCAAAATCTGATTTTGGCGCACATCATGCTCTTAGAATCTCATTTCGAAACTTGTGCCTCAAAAGCTCTGGTTTTGGAGCATCAAAATCATTGTTTTGAGGCACAACAAGGTTTCAAGATGCAAGACCCGATTTTAGAGCCAGTAGCATCAAAATTCAATTTTGATGCACATTGTGCTCTTAGAACCCTGTTTAAGAAGTTGTGCTTCAAAAGCCCCAGTTTTGGAGCATCAAAATTGATATTTGGAGGCACAACAAACTTTCAAGATGCAAGTCCCTATTCCGGAGCCTGTAGTGTCAAAATGTGATTTTGGAGCATCGTGCTTTTAGAACCTCGTTTCGGAGCGTGTGACTCGAAAGCTCGAGTTTCAAAACATCAAAATCAATTTACAGTCACAACAAGGTTTCGAGACACAAGTATCGATTCTCAAGCTGATAGCGTCAAAGCATGATTTTGACAAACATGGTGTTTTTAGGACCTCATTTCGGAGGTTGTGCCTCAAAAGTTTTTTTTTAGGAGCATAAAAATTAGTGTTTGGAGGCACAACAAGGTTTCAAGACACAAGTCCCCATTCCAAAGTCGATAGCATCAAAACGCAATTTTGAAGTACATCGTGCTCTTAGAACCTCATTTCGAAGCTTGCACCTCGAACGCCATGGTTTCGGAATATAAAAATTGGTGTTTGGAGGCACAACAAGGTTTGAAGACGCAATTCCCGATTCCAAAGCGGGTAGTGTCAAAATGCGATTTTGAAACACATTGTGCTCTTAGAACCTTATTTACCAACTTGTCCCTCAAAAACATCAGTTTGAGAGCATCAAAATTGCTGTTTGGAGGCACAAGGTTGCAAGACGCAAGTTGCGATTTCGGAGCCGGTAGCGTCAAAATGTGATTTTGACGCACATGGTGCTCTTAGAGCCTCGTTTGTGGAGCTTGTGCCTCGAAAGCCCTGATTTGAAACATAGAAATCAGTGTTTGGAGGCATGACAAGGTTTCAAGAAGCAAGTCCCTTTTCTAGAGCCTATAGTGTCAAAAATCCATTTTGACGCACATTGTTCTCTTAGAAGCTCATTTCGGAGCCTGTGCCTTGAAAGACCCAGTTTTGGAGCATCAAAATCAATATTTGGAGGCACAACAAGGTTTCAAGATGCAAGTCCCGATTCTAAAGTCAATAGCGTCAAAATCTGATTTTACCACACATCGTGCTCTTAGAACCTCATTGCGAAGCTTGTGCCTCGAAAGCCCCGGTTTGGGAGCATCAAAATCAGTGTTTTTTGGCACAACAAGGTTTCAAGATGCAAGGCCCGATTCTAGAGCTAGTAGCATCAAAATTCAATTTTGATTCACATTGTGCTCTTAGAACCCTATTTTAGAAATTGTGCCTCAAAAGCTCCAGTTTTGGAGCATCAAAATCGATGTTTGGAGGCACAACAAGGTTTCAAGACAGAAGTCCCAATTCCAGAGTCAGTAGCGTCAAAACGCAATTTTGATTTACATCGTGCTCTTAAAACCTCATTTCAGAGCTTGTGCCTTGAAAGCCCTGATTTTGGGGAACATCAAAATCAATGTTTTCAGCCACAACAAGGTTTCAAGATGCAAGTTCCGATTCTAGAGTCAATAGATTTTGGCGCATCATTCTCTAAGAATATCATTTCGAAGCGTGTGCCTCGAAAGCCCTGGTTTTTTAGCATCAAAATCAGTGTTTTGAGGCACAACAAGGTTTCAAGATGCAAGACCTGATTCTAGCGCCAGAAGCATGATAATTCAATTTTGATTCATATTGTGCTCTTAGAACCCTGTTTTAGAAATTGTTCCTCAATAGCCCTAGTTTTGGAGCATCAAAATTGATGTTTGGAGGCACAACAAGGTTTCAAGAGGCAAGTCCTGATTTTGGAGCCTGTAGTGTTAAAGTTTGATTTTGACGCACATCGTGCTCTTAAAACCTTGTTGTGGAGCTTATGCCTCAAAAACTTAGTCCCTATTTCGGAGCCTGTAGTGTCAAAATGCGATTTTGATGCACATCGTTCTCTTAGAACCTCGTTTTAGAGCGTGTGGCTTGAAAGCTCTAGTTTCAAAACATCAAAATCAATGTTTAAAGGCACAACAAGGTTTCACGACACAAGTCCTGATTCTCAAGCTGATAGTGTCAAAACATTATTTTGACAAACATAGTGTTCTTAGAACCTCATTTCGGAGGTTGTGCCTCAAAAGTCTCATTTTTGGAAAATAAAAGTTAGTGTTACGAGGCACAACAAGATTTCAAGACACAAGTCCCAATTCCAGAGTCGGTAGCATTGAAATGCAATTTTGATGTACATCATGCTCTTAGAAATTCATTTCGAAGCTTGTGCCTTGAATGTCCTGATTTGGGAACATCAAAATCAATGTTTTGAGGCACACCAGGGTTTCAAGAAGCAAGTCCCTATTTCGGAGCCTGTGCTTTTAGAACCTCATTTCGAAGCTTGTGCCTTGAAACCCCCGATTTTGGAGCATCAAAATCAGTGTTTTGAGGCACAACAAGTTTTCAAGATGCAAGCCCCAATTCTAGAGCATCAAAATTGATGTTTGGAGGCACAACAAGGTTTCAAGATGCAAGTCCTGATTCTGGAGCCGATAGCGTCAAAATTTAATTTTGATGCACATCAGGCTCTTAGAACCTTGTTTTGGAGCTTATGCCTCAAAATCTTCGGTATCGAAGCATCAAAATTGGTTTTTGAAGGCACAACAAGCTTTGAAGATGCAAGTCCCTAGTTTGGAGCCTGTAAAGTCAAAACATGATTTTGATGCACATCGTGTTCTTAGAACCTCTTTTTGGAGCGTGTGGCTCGAAAGATCCAGTTTCAAAACATCAAAATCAATGTTTAAAGTCACAGCAAGGTTTCAAGACGCAAGTCCCAATTCTCTAGCGGATAGCGTCAAAACACGATTTTGACAAACATGGTGTTCTTATAACCTCATTTCGGAGGTTGTGCCTCAAAAGCCTCGTTTTTGCAGCATAAAAATTAGTGTTTGGAGGTAGAACAAGGTTTCAAGACAAAAGTCCCAATTCAAGAGTCGGTAGTGTCAAAACGCAATTTTGATGTACATCATGCTCTTAGAACCTCATTTCTGAGCTTGTGGCTTGAAAGCCTTGATTTTGCAACATAGAAATCATTGTTTCGAGGCACAACATGGTTTCAAGATGCAAATCCTGATTCTCGTACTCGTAGCATCAAAATTTGATTTTGATGCACATCGTTCTCTTAGATCCTTGTTTCAAAGGTTGCAACTTGAACGCCCCGGTTTCAAAACATCAAAATTGGTGTTTGGAGGCACAAGAAGGTTTCAAGATGCAAGTCCCGATTCCAGAGCCGGTAGTGTCAAAATACGATTTTGAAGCACATTGTGCTCTTAGAACCTTATTTCGGAGCTTGTCCCCAAAAAGCCCCGGTTTGAGAGCATCAAAATTGGTGTTTGGAGGCACAAGGTTGCAAGACGCAAGTCATGATTTCAGAGCTAGTATCGTCAAAACGTCATTTTGATGCACATGGTGCTCTTAGAGCCTTGTTTGCGGAGCGTATGCCTCGAAAGCCCCAATTTTGAAAATCGAAATCAGTGTTTGGAGGCACAACAATGTTTCAAGAAGCAAGTCCCTTTTCCGGAGCCTGTAGTGTCAAAATTCCATTTTGACGCACATCATTCTCTTAGAAATTCATTTCGGAGCATGTGCCTCGAAAGACCCATTTTTGGAGCATCAAAATGAATGTTTGTAAGCACAAGAAGATTTCAAGATGCAAGTCCCGATTCTAGAGTCAATAGCGTCAAAATCTGATTTTGGCACAGATCGTGCTCTTAGAACCTCATTGCGTAGCTTGTGCCTCAAAATCCCCAGTTTTGGAGCTTCAAAATCAGTTTTTTTTTCACTACAAGGTTTCAAGATGCAAGCCATTCTAGAGCCAGTAGCATCAAAATTCAATTTTGATGCACATTGTGCTCTTAGAACCCTGTTTTAGAAATTGTGCCTCAAAAGCCCCAGTTTTGGAGCATCAAAATCGATGTTTGAAGTCACAACAAGGTTTCAAGATGCAAGTCTTGATTCTGGAGCCAGCAGCGTCAAAATTTGATTTTGATGCACATCGTACTCTTAGAACCTTGTTTTGGAGCTTATGCCTAAGAAGCTTTAGTTTGAAAGCATCAAAATTGGTGTTTGGAGGCACAACAAGCTTTCAAGATGCAATTCCCTATTCCGGAGCCTGTAGTGTCAAAACATGATTTTGATGCACATCATGGTTTTAGAACCTTGTTTCAGAGCGTGTGGCTCGAAAGCTCCAGTTTCAAAACATCAAAACCAATGTTTAAAGGAACAACAAGGTTTCTAGACACAAGTCCCAATTCTCAAGATGATAGCATCAAAACACTATTTTGACAAACATGGTGTTCTTAGAACCTCATTTCGGAGGTTGTGCCTCAAATACCTCATTTTTGGAGCATAAAAATTAGTTTTTGGAGGCACAAAAAAGGTTTCGAGACACAAGTCAGAATTCCAGAGTTGGTAGCGTCAAAATGCAATTTTTGATGTACATTGTGCTCTCAGAACCTCATTTCGGCGCTTGTGCCTTGAAAGCCCTGATTTTGGAACATGAAAACCAATGTTTGGAGGCACAACAAGATTTCAAGATGCAAGTCCCTATTCCCATACTGCTAGCATCAAAATTCAATTTTGATGCACATCGTTCTGTTAAAACCATGTTTCGAAGCTTGTACCTTGAACGCCCCGGTTTCGAAACTTCAAAATTGGTGTTTGGAGGCACAACAAGGTTTCAAGATGCAAGTCCCGATTCCAGAGCCGGTTGTGTCAAAATAAGATTTTGAAGCACACTATGCTCTTAGAACCTTATTTCGGAGCTAGTCCCTCAAAAGCTCCGGTTTGAGAGTATCAAAATTAGTGTTTGGAGGCACAAGGTGTTCAAAAGCCCCAATTTTGAAACATCGAAATCAGTGTTTGGAGGCACAACAAGGTTTCAAGAAGCAAGTCCCTTTTCCGGAGCCTTTAGTGTCAAAATTCCATTTTGACGCACATCATTATCTTAGAAGCTCATTTCGTAGCCAAGAAAGATCCAGTTTTGGATCATCAAAATAAATGTTCGGAGGCACAACAAGGTTTCAAGATGCAAGTCTTGATTCTAGAGTCAATTGCGTCAAAATCTGATTTTGGCTCACATCGTGCTCTTAGAACTCATTTCAAAGCTTGTGCCCGGAAAGTGTCAATTTCAAAGCATCAAAATCAGTGTTTTTTGGCACAACAAGGTTTCAAGATGCGCCCCGATTCTAGAGCCAGTAGCATTGAAATTCAATTTTGATGCACATTGTGCTTTTAGAACCCTATTTTAGAAATTGTACCTCAAAAGCCCCAGTTTTGGAACATCAAAATCGATGTTTGGAGGCACAACAAGGTTTCAAGATGCAATTCTTGATTCTAGAGCCAGTAGCATGAAAATTTGATTTTGACGCATATCATGCCCTTAGAACCTTGTTTTGGAGCTTATGCCTCAAAATATTTGGTTTCCAATCATCAAAATTGGTCTTTGGAGGCACAACAAGCTTTCAAGATGCAAGTCCCTATTCCGGAGCCTATAGTGTCAAAACATGATTTTGATGCACATTGTGTTGTTAGAACCCTGTTTCGAAACGTGTGGCTCGAAAGCTCCAGTTTCAAAACATCAAAATCAATTTTTAAAGGCACAACAAGGTTTCTAGACACAAATCTCGATTCTCAAGCTGTTACCGTCAAAACACAATTTTGACAAACATGGTGTTCTTAGAACCTCATTTCAGAGGTTGTGCCTCAAAAGCCTCATTTTTGGAGCATAAAAATTAGTGTTTGGAGGCACAGCAAGGTTTCAAGACACAAGTCCCAATTCCAGAGTTGGTAGCATCAAAACACAATTTTGATGTACATCGTGCTCTTAGCTCATTTCGGAGCTTGTGCCTTGAAAGCCCTAATTTTGGAACATGAAAATGAGTGTTTGGAAACACAACAAGGTTTCAAGAAGCAAGTCCTGATTCTAGAGTCAATAGTGTCAAAATCTGATATTGGCACACATCGTGCTCTTAGAACCTCATTTCAAAGCCCCCATTCTGGAGCCAGTAGTATCAAAATTAAATTTTGATGCACATTGTGCTCTTTGAACCCTGATTTAGAAATTGTGCCTCAAAAGCCCTAGTTTTGGAGCATCAAAATTAATGTTTGGAAGCACAACAATGTTTCAGGATGCAAGTCCTGATTCAGGAGCTGGTAGCGCCAAAATTTGCTTTTGAAGCACATGATGCTCTTAGAACCTTATTTTGGAGCTTATGCCTCAAAATCTTAGAACACGATTTTCACAAACATGGTATTCTTAGAACCTCATTTCGGAGGTTGTGACTAAAAAGCCTCCTTTTTGGAGCATAAAAATTAGTGTTTGGAGGCACAACAAGGTTTCAAGACACAAATCCCAATTCTAGAGTCGATAGCATCAAAATGCAATTTTGAAGTACATTGTGGTCTTAGAACCTCATTCCAGAGCTTGTGCCTTGAAAGCCCTGATTTTGGAACATAAAATCAGTGTTTGGAGGCACAACAAGGTTTCAAGACACAAGTCCCAATTCCAGAGTCAGTAGCGTCAAAACGCAATTTTGATGTACATCGTGCTCTTAAAACCTCATTTCAGAGCTTGTGCCTTGAAAGCCCTGATTTTGGAAAATCAAAATCAATGTTTTGAGACACAACAAGGTTTCAAGAAGCAAGTCCCAATTCCAGAGCCTAATGCGTCAAAAATCCATTTTGATGCACATCATTCTCTTAGAAGCTCATTTCGGAGCTTGTGCCTTGAAAGACCCATCGTGAAAATCTGATTTTGGTGCACATCGTGCTCTTAGAATCTCATTTCGAAGCTTTTGCCTCGAAAGCCCTGGTTCTGGAGCATCAAAATCATTGTTTTGAGGCACAACAAGGTTTCAAGATGCAAGACGCGATTCTAAAGCCAGTAGCATCAAAATTCAATTTTGATGCACATTGTGCTCTTAGAACCCTGTTTTAGAAATTGTGCCTCAAAAGCCCTAGTTGTGGAGCATCAAAATTGATGTTTGGAGGCACAACAAGGTTTAAAGATGCAAGTCCTAATTGTGGAGCCGGTAGTGTCAAAGTTTGATTTTGATGCACATCGTACTCTTAAAACCTTGTTTTGGAGCTCATGCCTCAAAATCTTCGGTTTCGAAGCATCAAAATTGGTGTTTGAAGGCACAACAAGCTTTCAAGATGCAAGTCCCTATTCCAGAGCCTCTAGTGTCAAAACATGATTTTGATGCACATCGTGCTCTTAGAACCTCATTTCGGAGCTTGTGGAACGAAAGCTCCAGTTTCAAAACATCAAAATCATGTTAAAAGGCACAACAAGGTTTCACGACAAAAGTCCCGATTCTCAAGCTAATAGCGTCAAAACACGATTTTGACAAACATCAAAATCAATGTTTGGAGGCACAACAAGGTTTCAAAATCTGATTTTGGTGCACATCGTGCTCTTAAAACCTCATTTCGAAGCTTGTGCCTTAAAAGCCTCGGTTTCAGAGCATCAAAATTAGTGTTTTGCGGCACAACAAGGTTTCAAGATGCAAGCCTCGATTTTAGAGCTAGTAGCATCAAAATTCAATTTTGATGCAAATTGTGCTCTTAGAACCCTGGTTTAGAAATTGTGCTCTTAGAACAAGGTTTCAAGATGCAAGTCCTGATTCAGGAGCCGGTAGCATCAAAATTGGCGTGTGGAGGCACAACAAGCTTTCAAGACGCAAGTCCCTATTGTAGAGCCTGTAGTGTCAAAATGTGATTTTGATTCACATCATGCTCTTAGAACCTCATTCTGGAGGTTGTGCCTCAAAAGCCTCATTTTTGGAGCATAAAAATTAGTGTTTGGAGGCACAACAAGGTTTCAAGAAACAAGTCCCAATTCAAAGTCCCAATTTTACATATTGTGCTCTTTGAACCCTATTTTAGATATTGTGCCTCGAAAGCCCCAACTTTGAAGCATCAAAATCGATGTTTGGAGGGACAATAAGGTTTCAAGATGCAAGTCCTGATTCTTGAGCCGGTAGCATCAAAATTTCATTTTGATGCACATCATGCTCTTAGAACCTTGTTTTGGAGCTTATGCCTCAAAATCATCAATTTTGAAGCATCAAAATTGCTATATGGAGGCACAACAACCTTTCAAAACGCAAGTCCCTATTCCGGAGGCCGCCGTGGCAAAACGTGATTTTGATGCACATTGTGCTCTTAGAACCTCGTTTCAGAGCATGTGGCTTGAAAGCTTCAGTTTTGAAACATCAAAATCAATGTTTAAAGGCACAACAAGGTTTCAAGATACAAGTCCCGCTTCTCAAGCTAATAGTGTCAAAACATGATTTTGACAAACATGGTGTTTCTAGAACCTCATTTTGGAGATTGTGCCTCAAAAGTCTCCTTTTTGGAGCATAAAAATCAGTGTTTGGAGGCACGACAAGGTTTCAAGACACAAGTCCCAATTCCAGAGTTTGGAGGCACAACAAGGTTTCAAGAAGCGAGTCGCTATTCTGGAGCCTGTAGCGTCAAAATTTCATTTTGACGCACATCATTCTCTTAGAAGCTCATTTCGGAGCTTGTGCCTCAAAAGAGCAAGTTTTGGAGCGTCAAAATCAACGTTTGGAGGCACAACAAGGTTTCAAGATGCAAGTCCCGATTCTAGAGTCAATAGCATCAAAATCTGATTTTGGCGTACATCATGCTTTTAAAACCTCATTCCGAAGCTTGTGCCTCAAAAGCACAAGTTTCAGAGAATCAAAATCAGTGTTTTGAGGCACAACAAGGTTTCAAGATGCAAGCCCTGATTCTAGAGCTAGTAGCATCAAAATTCAATTTTGATGAACATTGTGATCTTAGAACCCTGTTTTAGAAATTGTGCCTCAAAAGCCCTAGTTTTGGAGCATCAAAATCGATGTTTGGAGGCACAACAAGGTCTCAAGATGCAAGTCCTGATTCTGGAACAAGTAGCGTCAAAATTTGATTTTGATACACATGGTGCTCTTAGAACCTTGTTTTGGAGTTTATGCGTCAAAATCGTTGATTTCGTAGCATCAAAATTGGTGTTAGGAAGCAGAACAAGCTTTCAAAACGCAAGTCCCTATTCTAGAGCCTGTAATGTCAAAGCGTTATTTTGATGCACATTGTGCTCTTCGAACTTCGTTTTCAAAATCATTGTTTTGAGGCACAACAAGGTTTCAAGATGCAAGACCCTATTCTAGAGCCAGTAGCATCAAAATTCAATTTTGATGCATATTGTGCTCTTAGAACCCTGCTTTAGAAATTGTGCTTCAAAAGCCCCAGTTTTGGAGCATCAAAATCGATATTTGGAGGCAAATCAACCTTTCAAGATGCAAGTCCCTATTCCGAAGCTTGTAGTGTCAAAACGTGATTTTGGAGCGTGTGACTCGAAAGCTCCAGTTTCAAAATATCAAAATCAATGTTTAAAGGCACAACAAGGTTTCGAGAGACAAGTATCGATTCTCAAGCTGATAGCATCAAAACATGATTTTGACAAACATGGTGTTCTTAGAACCTCATTTCGGAGGTTGTGCCTCAAAAGCCTCATTTTAGGAGAATAAAATTTAGTGTTTGGAGGCACAACAAGGTTTCAAGACACAAGTCCCAATTCCAGAGTCGGTAGCATCAAAATGCAATTTTGAAGTACATCGTGCTCTTAGAACCTCATTTCGGAGCTTGTAGTGTCAAAATTTGATTTTGATGCACATAGTTCTCTTAGAACCTTGTTTCGAAGCTTGCACCTCGAATGCCTTAGTGTCGCAATATAAAAATTGGTGTTTGGAGGCACAACAAGGTTTGGAGATGCAAGTCCCGATCCCAGAGCCGGTAGTGTCAAAATGCGATTTTGAAGCACATTGTTCTCTTAGAACCTTATTTAGAAGCTTGTCCCTCAAAAGCCCCGGTTTGAGAGCATCAAAATTGGTATTTGGAGGCACAAGGTTGCAAGACGCAATTCGCGATAGCCGGTAGCATCAAAATCAGTGTTTGGAGGCACAACAAGTTTAAAGAAGCAAATCCCTATTCCGAAGCCTGTAGAGTTAAAATTCCATTTTGACGCACACATCATTCTCTTAGAAGCTCATTTCTGAGCTTGTGCCTCAAAAGACATAGTTTTGGAGCATCAAAATCAATATTTGGAGGCACAACAAAGTTTCAAGATGCAAGTCCCGATTCTAGAGTCAATAGCGTCAAAATCAAATTTTGATGCACATCGTGTTCTTAGAACCTCATTTCGAAGCTTGTGCCTTGAAAGCCCCAGTTTCGGAGCATCAAAATCAATGTTTTGAGGCAAAACAAGGTTTCAAGATCCAAGCCCCGATTCTTGAGCCAATAGCATCAAAATTCAATTTTGATTCACATTGTGCTCTTAGAACCCTGTGTTATAAATTGTGTCTCAAAAGCCCCAATTTTGGAGCATCAAAATCAATCTTAGGAGGCACAGCAAGGTTTGAAGATGCAAGTCTTGATTCTGGAGCCGGTAGCGTCAAAAATTGATTTTGACGCACATCGTGCTTTTACAACCTTGTTTTGGAGCTTATGCCTAAAAATCTTAGGTTTCAAAACATCAAAATTGGTGTTTGGAAGCACAACAAGCTTTCAAGATGCAAGTCCCTATTCCGGAGGTTATAGTGTCAAAACGTTATTTTGAAGCACATCATGCTCTTAGAACCTCATTTCGAAGCGTGTGGCTCGAAAGCTCTAGTTTCAAAACATCAAAATCAATGTTTAAAGGCACAACAAGGTTTCAAGACACAAGTCCCGATTCTCAAGTTGATAGCGTCAAAAAATGATTTTGACAAACATGGTGTTCTTAGAAACTCATTCAGGAGGTTGTGCCTCAAAAGCCTCATTTTTGGAACATAAAAATTAGTGTTTGGAGGCGCAACAAGGTTTCAAGACACAAGTCCCAACTCCAGAGTCGGTAGTGTCAAAATACAATTTTAATGTACACCATGCTCTTAGAACCTCATTTCGGAGCTTGTGCCTTGAAAGCATTGATTTTGGAACATAAAAAAGTGTTTGGAGGCACAACAAGGTATCAAGAAGCAAGTCCCTATTCCGGATCCTGTAGCGTTAAAATTCTATTTTGACGCACATCAATCTCTTAGAAGCTCATTTCGGAGCTTGTGCCTCGAAAGGCCCACTTTTGGAGCGTCAAAATGAATGTTTCGAGGCAGAAAAAGGTTTCAATATGCAAGTCTCAATTCCAGAGCCAGTAGTATCAAAATGAGATTTTGAAGCAAATTGTGCTCTGAGAACCTTATTTAGGAGCTTGTCCCTCGAAAGCCCCAGTTTGGGAACATCAAAATTGGTGTTTGGAGGCACGAGGTTGCGAGAAGCAAGTCGCGATTTCGGACCTGGTAGCGTCAAAATGTGATTTTAAGGCACACGGTGCTCTTAGAGCATCGTTTGCGGAGCTTGCGCCTCGAAAGCCCCAATTTTGAAACATCAAAATCAATGTTTGGAGGCACAACAAGGTTTCAAGATGCAAGTCCCCATTCTAGAGTCAATAGCGTCAAAATCTGATTTTGGTGCAAATCGTGCTCTTAGAACCTCATTTCGAAGCTTGTGCCTCGAAAGACCCAGTTTCGGAGCATCAAAATCAGTGTTTTTTAGCACAACAAGGTTTGAAGATACAAGCCCCGATTCTAGAGCCAGTAGCATCAAAATTCTATTTTGATGCACATTGTGCTCGTAGAACCCTGTTTTAGAAATTGTGCCTCAAAAGCCCCAGTTTTGGAGCATCAAAATTGATGTTTGCAGCCACAACAAGGTTTCAAGATGCAAGTCCTGATTCTAGAGCCGGTAGCATCAAAATTTGATTTTGACGCACGTCATGCTCTTAGAACCTTGTTTTGGAGCTTATGCCTCAAAATATTTGGTTTCGCAGCATCAAAATTGGTGTTTGGAGGCACAACAAGCTTTCAAGAATTCTGGACCCTATATTGTCAAAACGTGATTTTGATGCACATCATGCTCTTAGAACCTCGTTTTGGAGCATGTGGCTCGAAAGCTCCATGTTCAAAACATCAAAATTAATATTTAAATGCACAACAAGGTTTGAAGACACAAGTCCTGATTCTCAAGTTGATAGCGTCAAAACACAATTTTGACAAACAAGGTGTTCTTAGAACCTCATTTCGGAGGTTGTGCCTCAAAAGCCTCATTTTTGGAGCATAAAAATTAGTGTTTGGAGAGGCACAACAAGGTTAAAAGGCGCAAGTCCCAATTCCAAAGTTGGTAGCGTCAAAACAGAATTTAGATGTACATCGTGCTCTTAAAGCCTCATTTTGGAGCTTGTCCCTTGAAAGCCTTGATTTTGGAACATCAAAGTCAGCGTTTGGAGGCACGACAAGGTTTCAAGTAGCAAGTCCCTATTCTGGAGCCGGCAGCATAAACATTTAGACTCACATCATGCTTTAGAACCTTGTTTTGGAGCTTATGCCTCAAAACAAGTACCAATTCTAGAGTCGGTAGCGTCAAAACGCAATTTTGATGTACATCATGCTCTTAGAACCTCATTTCCGAGCTTGTGCCTTGAAAGCCCTGGTTTTCGAACAAAAAAATTAGTGTTTGGAGGCACACAAGAAGGTTTCAAGAAGCAAGTCCCTATTCCGGAGCCTCTAGCGTCAAAATTTCATTTTGATGCATATTATTCTCTTAGAAGCTCATTTCGGAGCTTGTGCCTCAAAAGACCCAGTTTTGGAGCATCAAAATCAATGTTTGAAGGCACAACAAGGTTTCTAGACAAAAGTCCTGATTCTCGAGCTGATAGCATCAAAAAATGATTTTGACAAACATGGTGTTCTTAGAACCTCATTTCGGAGGTTATGCCTCAAAAGCCTCATTTTTGGAGCATAAAAATTAGTGCTTAGAGACACAACAAGGTTTCAAGACACAAGTCCCAATTCCAGAGTCGGTAGCATCAAAATACAATTTTGATGTACATCGTGCTCTTAGAACCTAATTTCGAAGCTTCTGCCTTGAAAGCCCTGATTTTGGAACATCAAAGTCAGTGTTTGGAGGCACAATAAGGTTTCAAGAAGCAAGTCCGTATTCTAGAGCCAGTAGCGTCAAAATTTGATTTAGACGCACATCGTGCTCTTAGAACCTTGTTTTGGAGCTTATGCCTCAAAACAAGTCCCAATTCTAGAGTCGGTAGCGCCAATTCTAGAGTCGGTAGCGTAAAAACGCAATTTTGATGTACATCGTGCTCTTAGAACTTCATTTTGGAGCTTGTGCCTTGAAAGTCGTGGTTTTGGAACAAAAAAAGCAGTGTTTGGAGGCACACAAAAAGGTTTCAAGAAGCAAGTCCCTATTCCGGAGCCTCTAGCGTCAAAATTCCATTTTGACGCATATTATTCTCTTAGAAGCTCATTTCAAAGCTTGTGCGTCGAAAGCCCTGGTTTTGGAGCATCAAAATCATTGTTTTGAGGCACAACAAGGTTTCAAGACGCAAGTCCCGATTCTAGAGTCAATAGCGTCAAAATATGATTTTGGTGCACATCGTGCTCTTAGAACCTCATTTCGAAGCTTGTGCCTCGAAAGCCTCGGTTTTGGAGCATCAAAATCAGTGTTTTGAGGCACAAGAAGTTTGTAAGATGCAAGTCCTGATTCTAGAGCGGTTAGCATGCACATTGTGCTCTTAGAACATTATTTTGAAGCTTATGCCTCAAAATCTTCGGTTTCGAAGCATCAAAATGTGTGTTTGGAGACACAACAAGCTTTCAAGACGTAAGTCCCTATTCCGGAGCTTGTAGTGTCAAAACATGATTTTGATGTACATCGTGCTCTTAGAACCTCATTTCGGAGCGTGTGGCTCGAAAGCTCTAGTTTCAAAACATCAAAATCAATGTTTAAAGGCTCAACAAGGTTTCAAGACACAAGTCCCGATTCTCAAGCTCATAGTGTCAAAACATGATTTTGACGAACATGGTGTTCTTAGAACCTCATTTAAGAGGTTATGCCTCAAAAGCCTCATTTTGGAGTGTAAAAATTAGTGTTTGCAGGCACAACAAGGTTTCAAGACACAAGTCCCTATTCCGGATCCTATAGAGTCAAAATTCCATTTTCACGCATGCACATCATTCTCTTAGAAGTTCATTTCGGAGGTTGTGCCTCGAAAGACCCAGTTTTGTAGCATCAAAATTAATGTTTCGAGGCACAACAAGGTTTGCAGATGCAAGCCCCGATTCTAGAGCCAGTAGCATCAAAATTCAATTTTCATGCACATTGTGCTGTTAGAACCCTGTTTTAGAAATTGTGCCTCAAAAGCCACAGTTTTGGAGCATCAAAACCGATGTTTGGAAGAACAAGTTTCAAGATGCAAGTCTTGAGCCCGAAGCATCAAAATTTGATTTTGATGCACATCGTGTTCCTAGAATGTTTTGGAGCTTATGCCTCAAAATTTTCGGTTTCGAAACATCAAAATTGGTGTTTGGAGACACAACAATCTTTCAAGATGCAAATCCCTATTCCGGAGCCTGTAGTGTCAAAACGCAATTTTGATGTACATCATGCTCTTAGAACCTCATTTCGGAGCTAGTGCCTTTAAAGCACTGATTTTGGAACATCAAAATCAGTGTTTGGAGGCACAACAAGTTTAAACAAGCAAATCCCTATTCCGAAGCCTGTAGAGTTAAAATTCCATTTTGACGCGCACATCATTCTCTTAGAAGCTCATTTCTGAGCTTGTGCCTCAAAAGACATAGTTTTGGAGCATCAAAATCAATATTTGGAGGCACAACAAAGTTTCAAGATGCAAGTCCCGATTCTAGAGTCAATAGCGTCAAAATCAAATTTTGATGCACATCGTGTTCTTAGAACCTCATTACGAAGCTTGTGCCTTGAAAGCCCCAGTTCCGGAGCATCAAAATCAATGTTTTGAGGCAAAACAAGGTTTCAAGATCCAAGCCCCGATTCTTGAGCCAATAGCATCAAAATTCAATTTTGATTCACATTGTGCTCTTAGAACCCTGTGTTATAAATTGTGTCTCAAAAGCCCCAATTTTGGAGCATCAAAATCAATCTTAGGAGGCACAGCAAGGTTTGAAGATGCAAGTCTTGATTCTGGAGCCGGTAGCGTCAAAAATTGATTTTGACGCACATCGTGCTTTTACAACCTTGTTTTGGAGCTTATGCCTAAAAATCTTCGTTTTCAAAACATCAAAATTGGTGTTTGGAAGCACAACAAGCTTTCAAGATGCAAGTCCCTATTCCGGAGGTTATAGTGTCAAAACGTTATTTTGAAGCACATCATGCTCTTAGAACCTCATTTCGAAGCGTGTGGCTCGAAAGCTCTAGTTTCAAAACATCAAAATCAATGTTTAAAGGCACAACAAGGTTTCAAGACACAAGTCCCGATTCTCAAGTTGATAGCTTCAAAAAATGATTTTGACAAACATGGTGTTCTTAGAAACTCATTCAGGAGGTTGTGCCTCAAAAGCCTCATTTTTGGAACATAAAAATTAGTGTTTGGAGGCGCAACAAGGTTTCAAGACACAAGTCCCAACTCCAGAGTCGGTAGCGTCAAAATACAATTTTAATGTACACCATGCTCTTAGAACCTCATTTCGGAGCTTGTGCCTTGAAAGCATTGATTTTGGAACATAAAAAAGTGTTTGGAGGCACAACAAGGTATCAAGAAGCAAGTCCCTATTCCGGATACTGTAGCGTTAAAATTCTATTTTGACGCACATCAATCTCTTAGAAGCTCATTTCGGAGCTTGTGCCTCGAAAGGCCCACTTTTGGAGCGTCAAAATGAATGTTTCGAGGCAGAAAAAGGTTTCAATATGCAAGTCTCGATTCCAGAGCCAGTAGTATCAAAATGAGATTTTGAAGCAAATTGTGCTCTGAGAACCTTATTTAGGAGCTTGTCCCTCGAAAGCCCCAGTTTGGGAACATCAAAATTGGTGTTTGGAGGCACGAGGTTGCGAGAAGCAAGTCGCGATTTCGGACCTGGTAGCGTCAAAATGTGATTTTAAGGCACATGGTGCTCTTAGGGCATCGTTTGCGGAGCTTGCGCCTCGAAAGCCCCAATTTTGAAACATCAAAATCAATGTTTGGAGGCACAACAAGGTTTCAAGATGCAAGTCCCCATTCTAGAGTCAATAGCGTCAAAATCTGATTTTGGTGCAAATCGTGCTCTTAGAACCTCATTTCGAAGCTTGTGCCTCGAAAGACCCAGTTTCGGAGCATCAAAATCAGTGTTTTTTGGCACAACAAGGTTTCAAGATACAAGCCTCGATTCTAGAGCCAGTAGCATCAAAATTCTATTTTGATGCACATTGTGCTCGTAGAACCCTGTTTTAGAAATTGTGCCTCAAAAGCCCCAGTTTTGGAGCATGAAAATCGATGTTTGCAGCCACAACAAGGTTTCAAGATGCAAGTCCTGATTCTAGAGGCGGTAGCATCAAAATTTGATTTTGACGCACGTCATGCTCTTAGAACCTTGTTTTGGAGCTTATGCCTCAAAATATTTGGTTTCGCAGCATCAAAATTGGTGTTTGGAGGCACAACAAGCTTTCAAGAATTCTGGACCCTGTATTGTCAAAACGTGATTTTGATGCACATCATGCTCTTAGAACCTCGTTTCGGAGCATGTGGCTCGAAAGCTCCATGTTCAAAACATCAAAATTAATATTTAAATGCACAACAAGGTTTGAAGACACAAGTCCTGATTCTCAAGTTGATAGCGTCAAAACACAATTTTGACAAACAAGGTGTTCTTAGAACCTCATTTCGGAGGTTGTGCCTCAAAAGCCTCATTTTTGGAGCATAAAAATTAGTGTTTGGAGAGGCACAACAAGGTTAAAAGGCGCAAGTCCCAATTCCAAAGTCGGTAGCGTCAAAACGCAATTTAGATGTACATCGTGCTCTTAAAGCCTCATTTTGGAGCTTGTGCCTTGAAAGCCTTGATTTTGGAACATCAAAGTCAGCGTTTGGAGGTACGACAAGGTTTCAAGTAGCAAGTCCCTATTCTGGAGCCGGCAGCATAAACATTTAGACTCACATCATGCTTTAGAGCCTTGTTTTGGAGCTTATGCCTCAAAACAAGTACCAATTCTAGAGTCGGTAGCGTCAAAACGCAATTTTGATGTACATCATGCTCTTAGAACCTCATTTCCGAGCTTGTGCCTTGAAAGCCCTGGTTTTGGAACAAAAAAATTAGTGTTTGGAGGCACACAACAAGGTTTCAAGAAGCAAGTCCCTATTCCGGAGCCTCTAGCGTCAAAATTTCATTTTGATGCATATTATTCTCTTAGAAGCTCATTTCGGAGCTTGTGCCTCAAAAGACCCAGTTTTGGAGCATCAAAATCAATGTTTGAAGGCACAACAAGGTTTCTAGACAAAAGTCCTGATTCTCGAGCTGATAGCATCAAAAAATGATTTTGACAAACATGGTGTTCTTAGAACCTCATTTCGGAGGTTATGCCTCAAAAGCCTCATTTTTGGAGCATAAAAATTAGTGCTTAGAGACACAACAAGGTTTCAAGACACAAGTCCCAATTCCAGAGTCGGTAGCATCAAAATACAATTTTGATGTACATCGTGCTCTTAGAACCTAATTTCGAAGCTTCTGCCTTGAAAGCCCTGATTTTGGAACATCAAAGTCAGTGTTTGGAGGCACAATAAGGTTTCAAGAAGCAAGTCCGTATTCTAGAGCCAGTAGCGTCAAAATTTGATTTAGACGCACATCGTGCTCTTAGAACCTTGTTTTGGAGCTTATGCCTCAAAACAAGTCCCAATTCTAGAGTCGGTAGCGCCAATTCTAGAGTCGGTAGCGTAAAAACGCAATTTTCATGTACATCGTGCTCTTAGAACTTCATTTTGGAGCTTGTGCCTTGAAAGTCGTGGTTTTGGAACAAAAAAAGCAGTGTTTGGAGGCACACAAAAAGGTTTCAAGAAGCAAGTCCCTATTCCGGAGCCTCTAGCATCAAAATTCCATTTTGACGCATATTATTCTCTTAGAAGCTCATTTCAAAGCTTGTGCGTCGAAAGCCCCTATTTTGGAGCATCAAAAATGATGTTTGGAGGCACAACAAGATTTCAAGATGCAAATCTTATTCTAGAGCCGGTAGCGTCAAAATTTGATTTTGACGCACTTAGAACGTTATTTTTGAGCTTATGCCTCAAAATATTTGGTTTTGAAGCATCAAAATTGGTGTTTGGAGGCACAACAAGCTTTCAAGATACAAGTCCCTATTCCAGAGCCTGTAGTGTCAAACCGTGATTTACATGCACATCGTGCACTTAGAACCTCCTTTTAGAGTGTGTGTCTCGAAAGCTCTAGTTTCAAAACATCAAAATCAATGTTTAAAGGCACAACAAGGCTTCAAGACACAAGTCCCGATTCTCAAGCTGATAGCATCAAAACTTGATTTTGACAAATATGCTGTTCTTAGAACCTCATTTTAGAGATTGTGCCTCAAAAGCCACCTTTTTGGAGCATAAAAATCAGTGTTTGGAGGCACGACAAGGTTTCAAGACATAAGTCCCAATTCCAGAGTCAGTAGCGTCAAAACACAATTTTGATGTACACCATGCTCTTAGAACCTCATTTCGGAGCTTGTGCCTTGAAAGCATTGATTATAGAACATAAAAATCAGTGTTTGGAGGCACAACAAGGTATCAAGAAGCAAGTCCCTATTCCAGGTCCTGTAGCGTTAAAATTCTATTTTGACGTGCATCAATCTCTTAGAAGCTCATTTCGGAGCTTGTGCCTCGAAAGACCCACTTTTGGAGCGTCAAAATCAATGTTTCGAGGCACAAAAAGGTTTCAAAATGCAAGTCCCGATTCTAGAGTCAATAGCGTCAAAATTTAATTTTGGCGCACATCGTGCTCTAAGAACCTCATTTCGAAGCTTGTTCCTCAAAAGCCCCAATTTTGGAGCATCAAAATCAGTGTTTTGAGGCACAACAAGGTGTTGTTCACCAAAAGTGATAACCCAAGACACCTGTAAATCTATCTATGAGATAGCCAATCTCAATCAATGAAACACTTCAGGGTTGGGACAACATAACATAGGATCCTAATGATCCTCCTGCACTTCAGGTTCTGCTGGACCTAGGGGGGGACAGCCTTTTGATGCATTGAATACAACAATCACAAACATAAGACTGCATCAACAATGAGCAGAAAAACCATTCCACAAGCTCACCAAATTAGGTAACATGTACAGATGGGCTGGATCTTATACAAATAATAGGTGAAATAGAGCTTTGGAAGGACAGAACATTAACCCTTAAACATAAAGGGAAATAGATTTATCTTTTAAAATGTATATCTGAGACCATTCCCAAATCTGTCAAAGACTAGTGCCTTTTTTCATTGGGCAGGAGAGTCACTCACAGAACTACAAATATGAATCATAGATGCAAGTTTGTTATCCTTAAACAAGATATTCATGCATCAATACCTTATATTAATGCACTATTTGATTCATTCACAAATTCATCAGATCTGGATACATATTTTATTATTTATGATTGACTATAGAATTTAAACTCTTCATTGAAGAATGCCTACAGACAATCATACAATCTCCTTGAGATGACAAATTTCATCCTCCTTGAGGATTGAATTCATAATAATGAAAAAAAAACATATCACAAAGACAATCTTGTGGGAAATTACTCATGCCTGACACCAGTAAGACCTGCAATGAAAACCATATTTACAACACTGCACTGCAATCTCTATACCCTTAAACCAAACAGAAGCATTTACAAACTTGGAAGCTCATTTCGGAGCTTGTGCCTCAAAAGTCCTAGTTCCAGAGTTGGTAGCGTCAAAATGCAATTTTGATGTACATCATGCTCTTAAAACCTCATTTCGGAGCTTGTGCCTTGAAAGCCCTGACCTTGGCAGATCAAAATCAATGTTTTGAAGCACAATAAGGTTTCAAGAGGCAAGTCCCTATTTCGGACCCTAAAGCATCAAAATTCCATTTTTATGCACATCATTCTCTTAGAAGCTCATTCCGGAGCTTGTGCCTCGAAAGACCCAGATTTGGAGCATCAAAATCCATTTTAGAAATTGTGCCTCAAAAGCCCTAGTTTTGGAGCATCAAAATCGATGTTTGCAGCCACAACAAGGTTCCAAGATGCAAGTCCTGATTCTAGAGCCGGTAGCATCAAAATTTGATTTTGACGCACGTCATGCTCTTAGAACCTTGTTTTGGAGCTTATGCCTCAAAATATTTGGTTTCGCAGCATCAAAATTGGTGTTTGGAGGCACAACAAGCTTTCAAGAATTCCGGACCCTGTATTGTCAAAACGTGATTTTGATGCACATCATGCTCGTAGAACCTCGTTTCGGAGCATGTGGCTCGAAAGCTCCAGTTTCAAAACATCAAAATTAATATTTAAATGCACAACAAGGTTTGAAGACACAAGTCCTAATTCTCAAGCTGATAGCGTCAAAAGACAATTTTGACAAACAAGGTGTTCTTAGAACCTCATTTCGGAGGTTGTGCCTCAAAAGCCTCATTTTTGGAGCATAAAAATTAGTGTTTGGAGAGGCACAACAAGGTTAAAAGGCGCAAGTCCCAATTCCAAAGTCGGTAGCGTCAAAACGCAATTTAGATGTACATCGTGCTCTTAAAACCTCATTTTGGAGCTTTTGCCTTGAAAGCCTTGATTTTGCAACATCAAAGTCAGTGTTTGGAGGCACGACAAGGTTTCAAGTAGCAAGTCCCTATTCTGGAGCCGGCAGCATAAACATTTAGACTCACATCATGCTTTAGAACCTTGTTTTGGAGCTTATGCCTCAAAACAAGTCCCAATTCTAGAGTCGGTAGCGTCAAAACGCAATTTTGATGTACATCATGCTCTTGGAACCTCATTTCCGAGCTTGTGCCTTGAAAGCCCTGGTTTTGGAACAAAAAAATTAGTGTTTGGAGGCACACAACAAGGTTTCAAGAAGCAAGTCCCTATTCCAGAGCCTCTAGCATCAAAAATTCATTTTGACGCATATTATTCTCTTAGAAGCTCATTTCGGAGCTTGTGCCTCAAAAGTCCTAGTTCCAGAGTTGGTAGCGTCAAAATGCAATTTTGATGTACATCATGCTCTTAAAACCTCATTTCGGAGCTTGTGCCTTGAAAGCCCTGATCTTGGCAGATCAAAATCAATGTTTTGAAGCACAATAAGGTTTCAAGAGGCAAGTCCCTATTTTGGAGCCTGTAGCATCAAAATTCCATTTTTATGCACATCATTCTCTTAGGAGCTCATTCTGGAGCTTGTACTCGGAAAGATCCAGATTTGGAGCATCAAAATCAATGTTTGGAGGCACAACAAGGTTTCAAAATCTAATTTTGGTGCACATCGTGCTCTTAGAACCTCATTTCGAAGCTTGTGCCTTAAAAGCCTCGGTTTCGGAGCATCAAAATTAGTGTTTTGCGGCACAACAAGGTTTCAAGATGCAAGCCTCGATTTTAGAGCTAGTAGCATCAAAATTCAATTTTGATGCAAATTGTGCTCTTAGAACCTTGGTTTAGAAATTGTGCTCTTAAAACAAGGTTTCAAGATGCAAGTCCTGATTCACGAGCTGGTAGCATCAAAATTTCATTTTGACGCACATAGTGGTCTTACAACCTTGTTTTCATGCTTATGCCTCAAAATCTTTTATTTCGAAGCATCAAAATTGGTGTTTGGAGGCACAACAAGCTTTCAAGACGCAAGTCCCTATTCTAGAGCCTGTAGTGTCAAAACGTGATTTTGATTCACATCATGCTCTTAGAACCTCATTCTAGAGGTTGTGCCTCAAAAGCCTCATTTTTGGAGCATAAAAATTAGTGTTTGGAGGCACAACAAGGTTTCAAGAAACAAGTCCCAATTCAGAGTCCCAATTTAAACCTCCTTTCAAAGCTTGTGCCTCAAAAGCCAGTTTTGGAGTTTCAAAATCAGTGTTTGCACAACAAGGTTTCAAGATTCAAGCCCCAATTCTAGAGCCAGTAGCATCAAAATTCAATTTTGATACATATTGTGCTCTTTGAACCCTATTTTAGATATTGTGCCTCGAAAGCCCCAACTTTGAAGCATCAAAATCGATGTTTGGAGGGACAATAAGGTTTCAAGATGCAAGTCCTGATTCTTGAGCCGGTAGCATCAAAATTTCATTTTGATGCACATCATGCTCTTAGAACCTTGTTTTGGAGCTTATGCCTCAAAATCATCAATTTCGAAGCATCAAAATTGCTATTTGGAGGCACAACAAGCTTTCAAGACGCAAGTCCCTATTCCAGAGGCCGCCGTGGCAAAACGTGATTTTGATGCACATTGTGCTCTTAGAACCTCGTTTCAGAGCATGTGGCTTGAAAGCTTCAGTTTTGAAACATCAAAATCAATGTTTAAAGGCACAACAAGGTTTCAAGACACAAGTCCCACTTCTCAAGCTAATAGTGTCAAAACATGATTTTGACAAACATGGTGTTCTTAGAACCTCATTTTGGAGATTGTGCCTCAAAAGCCTCCTTTTTGGAGCATAAAAATCAGTGTTTGGAGGCACGACAAGGTTTCAAGACACAAGTCCCAATTCCAGAGTTTGGAGGCACAACAAGGTTTCAAGAAGCGAGTCGCTATTCTGGAGCCTGTAGCGTACGCACATCATTCTCTTAGAAGCTCATTTCGGAGCTTGTGCCTCAAAAGAGCAAGTTTTGGAGCGTCAAAATCAACGTTTGGAGGCACAACAAGGTTTCAAGATGCAAGTCCCGATTCTAGAGTCAATAGCATCAAAATCTGATTTTGGCGTACATCATGCTTTTAAAACCTCATTCCGAAGCTTGTGCCTCAAAAGCACCGGTTTCAGAGCATCAAAATCAGTGTTTTGAGGCACAACAAGGTTTCAAGATGCAAGCCCTGATTCTAGAGCTAGTAGCATCAAAATTCAATTTTGATGAACATTGTGATCTTAGAACCCTGTTTTAGAAATTGTGCCTCAAAAGCCCTAGTTTTGGAGCATCAAAATCGATGTTTGGAGGCACAACAAGGTCTCAAGATGCAAGTCCTGATTCTGGAGCAAGTAGCGTCAAAATTTGATTTTGATACACATGGTGCTCTTAGAACCTTGTTTTGGAGTTTATGCGTCAAAATCGTTGATTTCGTAGCATCAAAATTGGTGTTAGGAAGCAGAACAAGCTTTCAAAACGCAAGTCCCTATTCTAGAGCCTGTAATGTCAAAGCGTTATTTTGATGCACGTCGTGCTCTTAGAACTTCGTTTTCAAAATCATTGTTTTGAGGCACAACAAGTTTTCAAGATGCAAGACCCTATTCTAGAGCCACTAGCATCAAAATTCAATTTTGATGCATATTGTGCTCTTAGAACCCTGCTTTAGAAATTGTGCTTCAAAAGCCCCAGTTTTAGAGCATCAAAATCGATATTTGGAGGCAAATCAACCTTTCAAGATGCAAGTCCCTATTCCGAAGCTTGTAGTGTCAAAACGTGATTTTGGAGCGTGTGACTCGAAAGCTCCAGTTTCAAAATATCAAAATCAATGTTTAAAGGCACAATAAGGTTTCGAGAGACAAGTATCGATTCTCAAGCTGATAGCATCAAAACATGATTTTGACAAACATGGTGTTCTTAGAACCTCATTTCGGAGGTTGTGCCTCAAAAGCCTCATTTTAGGAGCATAAAATTTAGTGTTTGGAGGCACAACAAGGTTTCAAGACACAAGTCCCAATTCCAGAGTCGGTAGCGTCAAAACGCAATTTTGAAGTACATCGTGCTCTTAGAACCTCATTTCGGAGCTTGTAGTGTCAAAATTTGATTTTGATGCACATAGTTCTCTTAGAACCTTGTTTCGAAGCTTGCACCTCGAATGCCTTAGTGTCGCAATATAAAAATTGGTGTTTGGAGGCACAACAAGGTTTGGAGATGCAAGTCCCGATCCCAAAGCCGGTAGTGTCAAAATGCGATTTTGAAGCACATTGTTCTCTTAGAACCTTATTTAGAAGCTTGTCCCTCAAAAGCCCCGGTTTGAGAGCATCAAAATTGGTATTTGGAGGCACAAGGTTGCAAGACGGAAGTCGCGATAGCCGGTAGCATCAAAATGTGATTTTGACGCACATGGTGCTCTTAGAGCCTCGTCTCCGGAGCTTGTGCCTCAAAAGCCCTGATTTTGAAACATCGAAATCAGTGTTCGGAGGCACAACAAGGTTTCAAGATGCAAGCCCCGATTCTAGAGCTAGTAGCATCAAAATTCAATTTTGATGCACATTGTGCTCTTAGAACCCTATTTTAGAAATTGTGCCTCAAAAAACCCTGGTTTTGGAGCATCAAAATCGATGTTCGGAGGCACAACAAGGTTTCAAGACACAAGTCCCAATTCCAAAGTCAGTAGCATCAAAACGCAATTTTGATGTACATTGTGGTCTTACTCATTTCAGAGCTTGTGCATTGAAAGCCCTAATTTTGGCGAACATCAAAATCAATGTTTTGAGGCACAAAAAGGTTATAAGAAGCAAGTCCCTATTCCGGACCCTAAAGCGTCAAAATTCCATTTTGATGCACATCATTCTCTTAGAAGCTCATTTCAGAGCTTGTGCCTCAAAAGACCTAGATTTGGAGCATCAAAATCCATGTTTGGAGGCACAATAAAGTTTCAAGATGTAAGTCCTGATTCTAGAGTCAATAGCATCAAAATTTGATTTTCACGGACATCGTGTTCTTAGAACCTCATTTCAAAGCTTGTGCCTCGAAAGCCCCATTCTCGGAGCATCAAAATCAGGGTTTTGAGGCAAAACAAGGTTTCAAGATCCAAGCCTCGATTCTAGAGCCAATAGCATCAAAATTCAATTTTGATTCACATTGTGCTCTTAGAACCCTGTGTTATAAATTGTGTCTCAAAAGCATCAATTTTGGAGCATCAAAATCGATGTTAGGAGGCACAACAAGGTTTCAAGATGCAAGTCCTTATTTTGGAGCCGGTAGCGTCAAAATTAGATTTTGACGTACATCGTGCTCTTAGAACCTTGTTTTGGAGCTTATGCCTCAAAATATTTGGTTTGAAAGCATCAAAATTGGTGTTTGGAAGCACAACAATGTTTCAAGATGCAAGACCTGATTCTAAGCGTGTGCCTCGAAAGCCCTAGTTTTTTACCATCAAAATCAGTGTTTTGAGGCACAACAAGGTGTCAAGATGCAAGACTCGATTCTAGAGCTAGTAGCATGAAAATTCAATTTTGATGCATATTATGCTCTTCGAACCCTGTTTTAGAAATTGTACCTCAAAAGCCCTAGTTTTGGAGCATCAAAATCGATGTTTGGAGGCACAACAAGGTTTCAAGATGCAAGTCCTAATTTTGGTGCCTGTAGCGTTAAAGTTTGATTTTGACGCACATCATGCTCTTAGAACCTTGTTTTGGAGCTTATGCCTCAAAATCTTTGGTTTCAAAGCATCAAAATTGGTTTTTTCAGGCACAACAAGCTTTGAAGATGCAAGTCCCTATTTTGGAGCCTGTAAAGTCAAAACATGATTTTGATGCACATCGTTCTCTGAGAACCTCATTTTAGAGCGTGTGGCCTGAAAGCTCCAGTTTCAAAACATCAAAATCAATGTTTAAAGGCAAACAAAGGTTTCACGACACAAGTCCCGATTGTCAAGCTGATAGCGTCAAAACACTATTTTGACAAACATGGTATTCTTAAAACCTCATTACGGAGGTTGTGCCTCAAAAGCGTCATTTTTGGAGAATAAAAATTAGTGTTTGGAAGCACAACAATGTTTAGGGACACAAGTCCCAATTCCAGAGTCGGTAGCGTCAAAACGCAATTTTGATGTACATCGTGCTCTTAGAACCTCATTTTGGAGCTTCTGCCTTGAAAGCCTTGATTTTCGAACATCAAAATTAGTGTTTGGAGGCACAACAAGGTTTAAAGAAGCAAGTCCCTATACATCATTCTCTTAGAAGCTCGTTTCGGAGCTTGTGCCTCGAAAGACCTAGTTTTGGAGCGTCAAAATCAATGTTTGGAGGCACAACAAGGTTTCAAGACGCAAGTCCCGATTCTAGAGTCAATAGCGTCAAAATATGATTTTGGTGCACATCGTGCTCTTAGAACCTCATTTCGAAGCTTGTGCCTCGAAAGCCTCGGTTTTGGAGCATCAAAATCAGTGTTTTGAGGCACAAGAAGTTTGTAAGATGCAAGTCCTGATTCTAGAGCGGTTAGCATGCACATTGTGCTCTTAGAACATTATTTTGAAGCTTATGCCTCAAAATCTTCGGTTTCGAAGCATCAAAATGTGTGTTTGGAGACACAACAAGCTTTCAAGACGTAAGTCCCTATTCCGGAGCTTGTAGCGTCAAAACATGATTTTGATGTACATCGTGCTCTTAGAACCTCATTTCGGAGCGTGTGGCTCGAAAGCTCTAGTTTCAAAACATCAAAATCAATGTTTAAAGGCTCAACAAGGTTTCAAGACACAAGTCCCGATTCTCAAGCTCATAGTGTCAAAACATGATTTTGACGAACATGGTGTTCTTAGAACCTCATTTAAGAGGTTATGCCTCAAAAGCCTCATTTTGGAGTGTAAAAATTAGTGTTTGGAGGCACAACAAGGTTTCAAGACACAAGTCCCTATTCCGGATCCTATAGAGTCAAAATTCCATTTTCACGCATGCACATCATTCTCTTAGAAGTTCATTTCGGAGGTTGTGCCTCGAAAGACCCAGTTTTGTAGCATCAAAATTAATGTTTCGAGGCACAACAAGGTTTGCAGATGCAAGCCCCAATTCTAGAGCCAGTAGCATCAAAATTCAATTTTCATGCACATTGTGCTGTTAGAACCCTGTTTTAGAAATTGTGCCTCAAAAGCCACAGTTTTGGAGCATCAAAACCGATGTTTGGAAGAACAAGTTTCAAGATGCAAGTCTTGAGCCCGAAGCATCAAAATTTGATTTTGATGCACATCGTGTTCCTAGAATGTTTTGGAGCTTATGTCTCAAAATTTTCGGTTTCGAAACATCAAAATTGGTGTTTGGAGACACAACAATCTTTCAAGATGCAAATCCCTATTCCAGAGCCTGTAGTGTCAAAACGCAATTTTGATGTACATCATGCTCTTAGATCCTCATTTCGGAGCTTGTGCCTTTAAAGCACTGATTTTGGAACATCAAAATCAGTGTTTGGAGGCACAACAAGTTTAAAGAAGCAAATCCCTATTCCGAAGCTTGTAGAGTTAAAATTCCATTTTGACGCGCACATCATTCTCTTAGAAGCTCATTTCTGAGCTTGTGCCTCAAAAGACATAGTTTTGGAGCATCAAAATCAATATTTGGAGGCACAACAAAGTTTCAAGATGCAAGTCCCGATTCTAGAGTCAATAGCGTCAAAATCAAATTTTGATGCACATCGTGTTCTTAGAACCTCATTTCGAAGCTTGTGCCTTGAAAGCCCCAGTTCCGAAGCATCAAAATCAATGTTTTGAGGCAAAACAAGGTTTCAAGATCCAAGCCCCGATTCTTGAGCCAATAGCATCAAAATTCAATTTTGATTCACATTGTGCTCTTAGAACCCTGTGTTATAAATTGTGTCTCAAAAGCCCCAATTTTGGAGCATCAAAATCAATCTTAGGAGGCACAGCAAGGTTTGAAGATGCAAGTCTTGATTCTGGAGCCGGTAGCGTCAAAAATTGATTTTGACGCACATCGTGCTTTTACAACCTTGTTTTGGAGCTTATGCCTAAAAATCTTAGGTTTCAAAACATCAAAATTGGTGTTTGGAAGCACAACAAGCTTTCAAGATGCAAGTCCCTATTCCGGAGGTTATAGTGTCAAAACGTTATTTTGAAGCACATCATGCTCTTAGAACCTCATTTCGAAGCGTGTGGCTCGAAAGCTCTAGTTTCAAAACATCAAAATCAATGTTTAAAGGCACAACAAGGTTTCAAGACACAAGTCCCGATTCTCAAGTTGATAGCGTCAAAAAATGATTTTGACAAACATGGTGTTCTTAGAAACTCATTCAGGAGGTTGTGCCTCAAAAGCCTCATTTTTGGAACATAAAAATTAGTGTTTGGAGGCGCAACAAGGTTTCAAGACACAAGTCCCAACTCCAGAGTCGGTAGCGTCAAAATACAATTTTAATGTACACCATGCTCTTAGAACCTCATTTCGGAGCTTGTGCCTTGAAAGCATTGATTTTGGAACATAAAAAAGTGTTTGGAGGCACAACAAGGTATCAAGAAGCAAGTCCCTATTCCGGATCCTGTAGCGTTAAAATTCTATTTTGACGCACATCAATCTCTTAGAAGCTCATTTCGGAGCTTGTGCCTCGAAAGGCCCACTTTTGGAGCGTCAAAATGAATGTTTCGAGGCAGAAAAAGGTTTCAAGGTGCAAGTCCCGATTCTAGAGTCAATAGCGTCAAAATCTGATTTTGGCTCACATCGTCATCTTAGAACCTCATTTCGAAGCTTGTGCCCCGAAAGCGCCAGTTTCAGAGCATCAAAATCAGTGTTTTTTGGCACAAGAAGGTTTTAAGATGCAAGCCCCGATTCTAGAGCCAGTAGCATCAAAATTCAATTTTGATGCACATTGTGCTTTTAGAACCCTATTCTAGAAATTGTGCCTCAAAAGCCCCAGTTTTGGAACATCAAAATCGATGTTTGGAGGCACAACAAGGTTTCAAGATGCAAGTCCTGATTCTAGAGCCAGTAGCATCAAAATTTTATTTTGATGCACATCGTGCCCTTAGAACCTTATTTTGGAGCTTATGCCTCAAAATATTTGGTTTCGAAGCATCAAAATAGGTGTTTGGAGGCACAACAAGCTTTCAAGACACAAGTCCCTATTCCGGAGCCTGTAGTGTCAAAACATGATTTTGATGCACATCGTGTTGTTAGAACCCCGTTTCGAAACGTGTGGCTCGAAAGCTCCAGTTTCAAAACATCAAAATCAATGTTTAAAGGCACAACAAGGTTTCTAGACACAAATCTCGATTCTCAAGCTGATTGCGTCAAAAGACGATTTTGACAAACATGGTGTTCTTAGATCCTCATTTCGGAGGTTGTGCCTCAAATGCCTCATTTTTGGAGCATAAAAAATAGTGTTTGGAGGCACAACAAGGTTTCAAGACACAAGTCCCAATTCCAGAGTTGGTAGAGTCAAAACACAATTTTGATGTACATTGTGCTCTTAGCTCATTTCGGATCTTGTGCCTTGAAAGCCCTAATTTTGGAAGCACAACAAGGGTTCAACAAGAAAGTCTCGATTCTAGAGTCAATAGTGTCAAAATCATTTTTTGGCATATATCGTGCTCTTAGAACCTTATTTCGAAGCTTGTGCCTCGAAAACCCTGGTTTCGGAGCATCAAAATCAGTTTTTTGAGGCACAACAATGTTTCAAGATGCAAGCCCTGATTCTTGTGCCACTAGTATCAAATTTTAATTTTGATGCACATTGTGCTCTTAGAACCCTGATTTAGAAATTGTGCCTCAAAAGCCCCAGTTTTGGAGCATCAAAATTGATGTTTGGAAGCACAACAAGATTTTAAGATGCAAGTCTTGATTCAAGAGCCGACAATGTCAAAATTTGATTTTGACGCACATCATGCTCTTAGAACCTTGTTTTGGAGCTTATGCCTCAAAATCTTCGGTTTTGAACTGTCAAAATTGGTGTTTGGAGGCACAACAAGCTTTCCAGACGCAAGTCGCTATTCCGGAGCCTGTAGTGTCAAAACATGATTTTGATGCAAATCATGCTCTTAGAACTTCGTTTCGGAGCGTGTGGCTCGAAAACTCAAGTTTCAAAACATCAAAATCAATGTTTAAAGGCACAACAAGGTTTCATGACACAAGTCTCGATTCTCAAGCTGATAGCGTCAAACACGATTTTGACAAACATTGTGATCTTAGAACCTCCTTTCGGAGGTTGTGCCTCAAAAGCCTCATTTTTGGAGCATAAAAATTAGTGTTTGTAGGGACAACAAGGTTTCAAGACACATGTCCCAATTGCAAAGTCGGTAGCATCAAAACGCAATTTTTATAAACATAATGCTCTTAGAACCTCATTTTGGAGCATGTGCCTTGAAAGACGCAGTTTTGGAGCATCAAAATTAATGTTTGGAGGCACAACCAGGTTTCAAGATTCAAGTCTCGATTCTAGTGTCAACAGCATCAAAATTTGATTTTGGCGCACATCGTGCTCTTGGAACCTCATTTCGAAGCTTGTGCCTCAAAAGCCCTGGTTTCGGAGCATCAAAATTAGTATTTTGAGGCACAACAAGGTTTCAAGATGCAAGCCTTGATTTTAGAGCCAGTAGCATCAAAATTCAATATTGATGCACATTGTGCTCTTAGAACCCTGTTTTAGAAATTGTGCCCCTAAAGCCCCAGTTTTGGAGCATCAAAATCGATGTTTGGAGGTGCAACAAAGTTTCAAGATGCAAGTCCTGATTCTGGAGCCAGTAGCATCAAAATTTAATTTTGATGCACATCGTGCTCTTAAAACCTTGTTTTGGAGCTTATGCCTCAAAATCTTCGGTTGCGAAGCATCAGAATTTGTTTTTGGAGGAACAAAAAACTTACAAGACACATTGTACACATGATTTTGATACACATTGTACTCTTAGAACCTCGTTTCGGAGCATGTGGCTCGAAAGCTCCAGTTTCAAAACATCAAAATCAATGTTTAAAGGAACAACAAGGTTTCAAGACACAAGTCCCGATTCTCAAGCTGATAGCGTCAAAACATGATTTTGACAAACATGGTTTTTTAGAATCTCATTTCGTAGGTTGTGCCTGAAAATCCTCATTTTTGGAGCATAAAAATTAGTGTTTAGAGCCACAACAAGGTTTCAAGACACAAGTCCCAATTCCAGACTCGGCAGCGTCAAAATGCAATTTTGATGTACATCGTGCTCTTAGAACCTCATTTCGGAGCTTGTGCCTTTAAAGCCCTGATTTTGGAACATCAAAATTAGTGTTTGGAGGCACAACAAGGTTTAAAGAAGCAAGTCCCTATTCGGGAGCCTGTAGCATCAAAATTCCATTTTGACACACATAATTCCTTTAGAAGCTCATTTTCAAGCTTGCACCTCAAAAGATCCAGTTTTGGAGCATCAAAATCAATGTTTGGAGGCAGAAATAGGTTTCAAGATGCAAGTCCTGATTTTAGAGCCGGTAGCGTCAAAATTTGATTTTGACACACATCGTGCTCTTAGAACCTTGTTTTAGAGCATATGCCTCAAAATCTCTGGTTTCGAAGCATCGAAATTGGTGTTTGGAAGCACAACAAGCTTTTAATATGCAAGTCCCTATTCTGGAGCCTGTAGTGTCAAAACTTGATTTTGATGCACATCGTGCTCTTAGAACCTTATTTTGGAGTGTGTGGCTTGAAAGCTTGAGTTTAAAAACATCAAAATAAATGTTTAAAGGCACAACAAGGTTTCAAAACACAAGTCCCAATTCTCAAGCTGATAGTGTCAAAACACGATTTTGACAAACATGGTGTTCTTAGAACCTCATTTTGGAGGTTGTGCCTCAAAAGCCTTATTTTTGGAGCATAAAAATTAGTGTTTGGAGGCACAACAAGGTTTCAGGACACAAGTCCCAATTCCAGAGTCGGTAGCATCCAAACGCAATTTTGATGTACATTGTCCTCTTAGAACCTCATTTTGGAGCTTGTGCCTTGAAAGCGCTGATTTTGGAACATCAAAATCAATGTTTTGAGGCACAACAAGGTTTCAAGAAGCAAGTCCCTCTTTCGGAGCTTGTAGCATCAAAATTCCATTTTGACACACATCATTCTCTTAGAAGCTCATTTCGAAGCCTGTGCCTTGAAAGATCCAGTTTTCAAGCATCAAAATCAATGTTTGGAGGCAGAACAAGGTTTCAAGATGCAAGTCCTGATTCTAGAGTCAAGAGCGTCAAAATCTGATTTTGGCGCACATCATGCTCTTAGAATCTCATTTCGAAACTTGTGCCTCAAAAGCTCTGGTTTTGGAGCGTCAAAATCATTGTTTTGAGGCACAACAAGGTTTCAAGATGCAAGACCCGATTTTAGAGCCAGTAGCATCAAAATTCAATTTTGATGCACATTGTGCTCTTAGAACCCTGTTTTAGAAATTGTGCTTCAAAAGCCCCAGTTTTGGAGCATCAAAATTGATATTTGGAGGCACAACAAACTTTCAAGATGCAAGTCCCTATTCCGGAGCCTGTAGTGTCAAAACGTGATTTTGTTGCACATCGTGCTTTTAGAAACTCGTTTCGGAGCGTGTGACTCGAAAGCTCGAGTTTCAAAATATCAAAATCAATTTACAGTCACAACAAGGTTTCGAGACACAAGTATCGATTCTCAAGCTAGCATGATTTTGACAAACATGGTGTTTTTAGAACCTCATTTTGGAGGTTGTGCCTCAAAAGTTTTTTTTTAGGAGCATAAAAATTAGTGTTTGGAGGCACAACAAAGTTTCAAGACACAAGTCCCCATTCCAAAGTCGGTAGCATCAAAACGCAATTTTGAAGTACATCGTGCTCTTAGAACCTCATTTCGAAGCTTGCACCTCGAACGCCCTGGTTTCGGAATATAAAAATTGGTGTTTGGAGGCACAACAAGGTTTGAAGACGCAATTCCCGATTCCAGAGCGGGTAGTGTCAAAATGCGATTTTGAAACACATTGTGCTCTTAGAACCTTATTTACCAGCTTGTCCCTCAAAAACATCAGTTTGAGAGCATCAAAATTGGTGTTTGGAGGCACAAGGTTGCAAGACGCAAGTTGCGATTTCGAAGCCGGTAGTGTCAAAATGTGATTTTGACGCACATGGTGCTCTTAGAGGCTCGTTTGTGGAGCTTGTGCCTCGAAAGCCCTGATTTGAAACATCGAAATCAAAATCAATATTTGGAGGCACAACAAGGTTTCAAGATGAAAGTCCCGATTCTAAAGTCAATAGCGTCAAAATCTGATTTTACCACACATCGTGCTCTTAAAACCTCATTGCGAAGCTTGTGCTTCGAAAGCCCCGGTTTGGGAGCATCAAAATCACTGTTGTTTTGCACAACAAGGTTTCAAGATGCAAGCCCCGATTCTAGAGCTTGTAGCATCAAAATTCAATTTTGATGCACATTGTGCTCTTAGAACCCTATTTTAGAAATTGTGCCTCAAAAGCCCCAGTTTTGGAGCATCAAAATCGATGTTTGGAGGCACAACAAGGTTTCAAGACACAAGTCCCAATTCCAGAGTCAGTAGCGTCAAAACGCAATTTTGATTTATATCGTGCTCTTAAAACCTCATTTCAGAGCTTGTGCCTTGAAAGCCCTGATTTTGGGGAACATCAAAATCAATGTTTTGAGGCACAACAAGGTTTCAAGATGCAAGTTCCGATTCTAGAGTCAATAGATTTTGGCGCATCATTCTCTAAGAATATCATTTCGAAGCGTGTGCCTCGAAAGCCCTGGTTTTTTAGCATCAAAATCAGTGTTTTGAGGCACAAAAAGGTTTCAAGATGCAAGACCTGATTCTAGCGCCAGAAGCTTGATAATTCAATTTTGATGCATATTGTGCTCTTAGAACCTTGTTTTAGAAATTGCGCCTCAATAGCCCTAGTGTTGGAGCATCAAAATTGATGTTTGGAGGCACAAAATTTTTTCAAGAGGCAAGTCCTGATTTTGGAGCCTGTAGTGTTAAAGTTTGATTTTGACGCACATCGTGCTCTTAAAACCTTGTTGTGGAGCTTATGCCTCAAAAACTTAGTCCCTATTTCGGAGCCTGTAGTGTCAAAACGCGATTTTGATGCACATCGTTCTCTTAGAACCTCGTTTTAGAGCGTGTGGCTTGAAAGCTCTAGTTTCAAAACATCAAAATCAATGTTTAAAGGCACAACAAGTTTTCACGACACAAGTCCTGATTCTCAAGCTGATAGTGTCAAAACATTATTTTGACAAACATAGTGTTCTTAGAACCTCATTTCGGAGGTTGTGCCTCAAAAGTCTCATTTTTGGAAAATAAAAGTTAGTGTTTCAAGGCACAACAAGGTTTCAAGACACAAGTCCCAATTCCAGAGTCGGTAGCATTGAAACACAATTTTGATGTACATCACGCTCTTAGAAATTCATTTCGGAGCTTGTGCCTTGAATGTCCTGATTTGGGAACATCAAAATCAATGTTTTGAGGCACACCAGGGTTTCAAGAAGCAAGTCCCTATTTCGGAGCCTGTGCTTTTAGAACCTCATTTCGAAGCTTGTGCCTTGAAAGCCCCGGTTTTGGAGCATCAAAATCAATGTTTTGAGGCACAACAAGTTTTCAAGATGCAAGCCCCGATTCTAGAGCATCAAAATTGATGTTTGGAGGCACAACAAGGTTTCAAGATGCAAGTCTTGATTCTGGAGCCGATAGCGTCAAGATTTAACTTTGATGCACATCGGGCTCTTAGAACCTTGTTTTGGAGCTTATGCCTCAAAATCTTCGGTATTGAAGCATCAAAATTGGTTTTTGGAGGCACAACAAGCTTACAAGACGCAAGTCCCTATTCTAGAGCCTCTCGTATCAACACATGATTTTGATGCACATTGTGTTCTTAGAACCTCTTTTTGGAGCGTGTGGCTCGAAAGATCCAGTTTCAAAACATCAAAATCAATGTTTAAAGTCACAACAAGGTTTCAAGACGCAAGTCCCGATTCTCTAGCGGATAGCGTCAAAACACGATTTTGACAAACATGGTGTTCTTATAACCTCATTTCGGAGGTTGTGCCTCAAAAGCCTCATTTTTGGAGCATAAAAATTAGTGTTTGGAGGTAGAACAAGGTTTCAAGACAAAAGTCCCAATTCAAGAGTCGGTAGCATCAAAACGCAATTTTGATGTACATCATGCTCTTAGAACCTCATTTCTGAGCTTGTGGCTTGAAAGCCTTGATTTTGCAACATAGAAATCATTGTTTCGAGGCACAACATGGTTTCAAGATGCAAATCCTGATTCTCGTACTCGTAGCATCAAAATTTGATTTTGATGCACATCGTTCTCTTAGAACCTTGTTTCAAAGCTTGCACCTTGAACGCCCCGGTTTCAAAACATCAAAATTGGTGTTTGGAGGCACAAGAAGGTTTCAAGATGCAAGTCCCGATTCCAGAGCCGGTAGTGTCAAAATATGATTTTGAAGCACATTGTGCTCTTAGAACCTTATTTTGGAGCTTGTCCCCAGAAAGCCCCGGTTTGAGAGCATCAAAATTGGTGTTTGGAGGCACAAGGCTGCAAGACGCAAGTCGTGATTTCGGAGCTAGTAGCGTCAAAACGTCATTTTGATGCACATGGTGCTCTTAGAGCCTTGTTTGCGGAGCTTATGCCTCGAAAGCCCCAATTTTGAAAATCGAAATCAGTGTTTGGAGGCACAACAAGGTTTCAAGAAGCAAGTCCCTTTTCCGGAGCCTGTAGTGTCAAAATTCCATTTTGACGCACATCATTCTCTTAGAAATTCATTTAGGAGCATGTTCCTCGAAAGACCCATTTTTGGAGCATCAAAATCAATGTTTGTAAGCACAAGAAGATTTCAAGATGCAAGTCCCGATTCTTGAGTCAATAGCGTCAAAATCTGATTTTTGCGCAGATCGTGCTCTTAGAACCTCATTGCGTAGCTTGTGCCTCGAAATCCCCAGTTTTGGAGCTTCAACATCAATTTTTTTTTTCACTACAAGGTTTCAAGATGCAAGCCATGATTCTAGAGCCAGTAGCATCAAAATTCAATTTTGATGCACATTGTGCTCTTAGAACCCTATTTTAGAAATTGTGCCTCAAAAGCCCCAGTTTTGGAGCATCAAAATTGATGTTTGAAGTCACAACAAGGTTTCAAGATGCAAGTCTTGATTCTGGAGCCAGCAGCGTCAAAATTTGATTTTGATGCACATCGTACTCTTAGAACCTTGTTCTGGAGCTTATGCCTCAGAAGCTTTAGTTTGAAAGCATCAAAATTGGTGTTTGGAGGCACAACAAGCTTTCAAGATGCAATTCCCTATTCTGGAGCCTGTAGTGTCAAAACATGATTTTGATGCACATCATGGTTTTAGAACCTTGTTTCGGAGCGTGTGGCTCGAAAGCTCCAATTTCAAAACATCAAAACTTATGTTTAAAGGAACAACAAGGTTTCTAGACACAAGTCCCAATTCTCAAGATGATAGCATCAAAACACGATTTTGACAACACATGGTGTTCTTAGAACCTCATTTCGGAGGTTGTGCCTCAAATACCTCATTTTTGGAGCATAAAAATTAGTTTTTGGAGGCACAAAAAAGGTTTCGAGACACAAGTCAGAATTCCAGAGTTGGTAGCGTCAAAATGCAATTTTTGATGTACATTGTGCTCTTAGAACCTCATTTCGGCGCTTGTGCCTTGAAAGCCCTGATTTTGGAACATGAAAATCAATGTTTGGAGGCACAACAAGATTTCAAGATGCAAGTCCCTATTCCTATACTGCTAGCTTCAAAATTCAATTTTGATGCACATCGTTCTATTAGAACCATGTTTCGAAGCTTGTACCTCGAATGCCCCGGTTTCGGAACTTCAAAATTGGTGTTTGGAGGCACAACAAGGTTTCAAGATGCAAGTCCCGATTCCAGAGCCGGTTGTGTCAAAATAAGATTTTGAAGCACACTATGCTCTTAGAACCTTATTTCGGAGCTAGTCCCTCGAAAGCTCCGGTTTGAGAGTATCAAAATTGGTGTTTGGAGGCACAAGGTGTTCAAAAGCCCCAAGTTTGAAACATCGAAATCAGTGTTTGGAGACACAACAAGGTTTCAAGAAGCAAGTCCGTTTTCCAGAGCCTGTAGTATCAAAATTTCATTTTGACGCACATCATTATCTTAGAAGCTCATTTCGGAGCCTGTGCCAAGAAAGACCCAGTTTTGGATCATCAAAATCAATGTTCGGAGGCACAACAAGGTTTCAAGATGCAAGTCTTGATTCTAGAGTCAATTGCGTCAAAATTTGATTTTGGCTCACATCGTGCTCTTAGAACTCATTTCAAAGCTTGTGCCCCGAAAGTGTCAATTTTAGAGCATCAAAATCAGTGTTTTTTGGCACAACAAGGTTTCAAGATGCGCCCCAATTCTAGAGCCAGTAGCATCGAAATTCAATTTTGATGCACATTGTGCTTTTAGAACCCTATTTTAGAAATTGTACCTCAAAAGCCCCAGTTTTGGAACATCAAAATCGATGTTTGGAGGCACAACAAGGTTTCAAGATGCAATTCTTGATTCTAGAGCCAGTAGCATGAAAATTTGATTTTGACGCACATCGTGCCCTTAGAACCTTGTTTTGGAGCTTATGCCTCAAACTATTTGGTTTCGAAGCATCAAAATTGGTGTTTGGAGGCACAACAAGCTTTCAAGATGCAAGCCCCTATTCCGGAGCCTGTAGTGTCAAAACATGATTTTGATGCACATTGTGTTGTTAGAACCCTGTTTCAAAACGTGTGGTTCGAAAGCTTCAGTTTCAAAACATCAAAATCAATTTTTAAAGGCACAACAAGGTTTCTAGACACAAATCTCGATTCTCAAGCTGTTACCGTCAAAACACAATTTTGACAAACATGGTGTTCTTAGAACCGCATTTCAGAGGTTGTGCCTCAAAAGCCTCATTTTTGGAGTATAAAAATTAGTGTTTGGAGGCACAGCAAGGTTTCAAGACACAAGTCCCAATTCCAGAGTTGGTAGCATCAAAACACAATTTTGATGTACATCGTGCTCTTAGCTCATTTCGGAGCTTGTGCCTTGAAAGCCGTAATTTTGGAACATGAAAATGAGTGTTTGGAAGCACAACAAGGTTTCAAGAAGCAAGTCCTGATTCTAGAGTCAATAGTGTCAAAATCTGATATTGGCACACATCGTGCTCTTAGAACCTCATTTCAAAGCCCCCATTTTGGAGCCAGTAGTATCAAAATTAAATTTTGATGCACATTGTGCTCTTTGAACCCTGATTTAGAAATTGTGCCTCAAAAGCCCTAGTTTTGGAGCATCAAAATTGATGTTTCGAAGCACAATAATGTTTCAGGATGCAAGTCCTGATTCAGGAGCCGGTAGCGCCAAAATTTGCTTTTGAAGCACATGATGCTCTTAGAACCTTATTTTGTAGCTTATGCCTCAAAATCTTAGAACACGATTTTGACAAACATGGTATTCTTAGAACCTCATTTTGGAGGTTGTGACTCAAAAGCCTCCTTTTTGGAGCATAAAAATTAGTGTTTGGAGGCACAACAAGGTTTCAAGACACAAATCCCAATTCTAGAGTCGGTAGCGTCAAAATGCAATTTTGAAGTACATCGTGGTCTTAGAACCTCATTCCGGAGCTTGTGCCTTGAAAGCCCTGATTTTGGAACATAAAATCAGTGTTTGAAGGCACAACAAGGTTTCAAGACGCAAGTCCTGATTCTAGAGTCAATAGCATCAAAATCTTATTTTGGCGCACATCGTGTTCTTAGAACCTCATTCGAAGCTTGTGCATCAAAAGCCCCGTTTTCAGAGCATCAAAATCAATGTTTTGAGGCACAACAAGGTTTCAAGATACAAGCTCCGATTGTAGAGCCAGTAGCATCAAAATTCAATTTTGATGCATATTGTGCTCTTAGAACCCTTTTTTAGAAATTCTATCTCAAAAGTCCCAGTTTTTTGAGCATCAAAATCGATGTTTGGAAGCACAACAAGGCTTCAAGAGGCAAGTCCCGATTCTAGAGCCCGTAACATCAAATTTTGATTTTGATGCACATCGTGCTCTTAGAACCTTGCTTTGGAGCTTATGCCTCAAAATTTTTAGTTTCGAAGCATCAAAATTGGTGTTTGGAGGTAGAAGTAGATTTCAAGACGCAGGTCCCTATTCCGGAGCCTGTAGTGTCAAAACGTTATTTTGATGCACATCGTGCTATTAGAACCTCGTTCCGGAGCATGTGGCTTGAAAGCTCCAGTTACTAAACATCAAAATAAATGTTTAAAGGGACAACAAGGTTTCAAGATGCAATTCCCGTTTCTCAAGCTGATAGCGTCAAAACACCATTTTGACAAACATGGTGATCTTAGAACCCCATTTCAGAGGTTGTGCCTCAAAAGCCTCCTTTTTTGGAGCATAAAAATTAGTGTTTGGAGGCACAACAATGTTTCAAGTTACAAGTCCCAATTCTAGAGTCGGTACCGACAAAACGTAATTTTAATGTACATCATGCTCTTAGAACCTCATTTCGGAGCTTGTGCTTTGAAAGCTCTGATTTTGAGGCACAACAAGGTTTCAATGATGCAAGTCCCGATTCTAGAGTCAATAGCGTGAAAATCTGATTTTTGCGCACGTCGTGCTCTTAGCATTTCAAATCTTGTGCCTTGAAAGCCCCAGTTTGGGAGCATCAAAATCATTGTTTTGAGGCACAACAAGGTTTCAAGATGCAAGCCCCGTTTGTAGAGCCAGTATCATCAAAATTCAATTTTGATGCACATTGTGCTCTTAGAACCCTATTTTAGAAATTGTGCCTCAAAAGCACCAATTTTGGAGCATCAAAATCAATGTTTGGAGGCACAACAAGGTTTAAAGATGCAAGTCTTACTTATGGAGCCGGTAGCGTCAAAATTTGATTTTGACGCACATTGTTCTCTTAGAACCTTGTTTCGGAGCTTATGCCTCAAAATCTTCGGTTTCGAAGCATCAAAATTGGTGTTTGGAGGCACAAGAAGGTTTCAAGACATAAGTCCCTATTCAAGAGCCTGTATTGTCAAAACATGATTTTGATGCACATCATGCTCTTAGAATCTAATTTCACAGCGTGTGGCTCAAAAGCTCCAGTTTGAAAACATCAAAATCAATATTTAAAGGCACAACAAGGTTTCAAGACACAAGCCTCGCTTATCAAGCTGATAGCATCAAAACATGTACATCATGCTCTTAGAACCTCATTTTAGAGTTTGTGCCTTCAAATCCCTGATTCTAGAGTTAGTAGCATCAAAATTCAATTTTGATTCACATTGTGCTCTTAGAACCCTATTTTAGAAATTGTGCCTCAAAGCCCTAGTTTTAGAGCATCAAAATTGATGTTTGGAGGCACAACAAGGTTTCAAGACACAAGTCCTAATTCCTGAGTCGGTAGCGTCAAAACGCAATTTTGATGTACATCGTGTTCTTAAAACCTCATTTCAGAGCTTGTGCCTTGAAAGCCCTGATTTTGGAAAATCAAAATCAATGTTTTGAGACACAACAAGGTTTCAAGAAGCAAGTCCCAATTCCAGAGCCTAATGCGTCAAAAATCCATTTTGATGCACATCATTCTCTTAGAAGCTCATTTCGGAGCTTGTGCCTTGAAAGACCCATCGTCAAAATCTGATTTTGGCACACATCGTGCTCTTAGAATCTCATTTCGAAGCTTTTGCCTCGAAAGCCCTGGTTCTGGAGCATCAAAATCATTGTTTTGAGGCACAACAAGGTTTCAAGATGCAAGACACGATTCTAGAGCCAGTAGCATCAAAATTCAATTTTGATGCACATTGTGCTCTTAGAACCCTGTTTTAGAAATTGTGCCTCAAAAGCCCTAGTTGTGGAGCATCAAAATTGATGTTTGGAGGCACAACAAGGTTTAAAGATGCAAGTCCTAATTGTGGAGCTGGTAGCGTCAAAGTTTGATTTTGATGCACATCGTACTCTTAGAACCTTGTTTTGGAGCTCATGCCTCAAAATCTTCGGTTTTGAAGCATCAAAATTGGTGTTTGAAGGCACAACAAGGTTTCAAGATGCAAGTCCCTATTCCAGAGCCTCTAGTGTCAAAACATGATTTTGATGCACATCGTGCTCTTAGAACCTCATTTCGGAGCTTGTGGATCGAAAGCTCCAGTTTGAAAACATCGAAATCAATGTTAAAAGGCACAACAAGGTTTCACGACAAAAGTCCCGATTCTCAAGCTGATAGCGTGAAAACAAGATTTTGACAAACATGGCGTTCTTAGAACCTCATTTCGGAGGTTGTGCCTCAAAAGCCTCATTTTTGGAGCTTAAAAATTAGTGTTTGGAGGCACAACAAGGATTCAAGACACAAGTCCCAATTCCAAAGTCGGTAGCGTCAAAACATAATTTTGATGTACATCATGCTCTTAGAACCTCATTTTGGAGCTTGTTCCTTGAAAGCCTTGATTTTGGCGCACATCGTGCTCTTAAAACCTCATTTCAAAGCCTGCGCCTCGAAAGCCTCGGTTTTGGAGCATCAAAATCAGTATTTTTTGGCACAAGGTTTCAAGATGCAAGCACCGATTCTGGAGCCGGTAGCGTCAAATTTTGATTTTGATGCACATTGTGCTCTTAGAACCTTGTTTTGGAGCTTATGCCTCAAAATCATTGGTTTTGAAGCATCAAAATTTGTGTTTGGAGGCACAACATGCTTTCAAGACGGAAGTCCCTATTTCAGAGCATTTAGTGTCAAAACATGATTTTAATGCACATCGTGCTCTTAAAACCTCATTTCGGAGAGCGTGTGGCTTGAAAGCTCCAGTTTGAAAACATCAAAATCAATGTTTAAAGGGACAACAAAGCTTCATGACACAAGTCCCGATTCTCAAGCTGATAGCGTCAAAATAGTATTTTGACAAACATGGTGCTCTTGGAAGCTCATTTCGAACATTGCGCCTCAAAAGCCTCGCTTTTGGAGCATAAAAATTAGTGTTTGAAGGCACAAAAGGGTTTCAAGACACAAGTCCTAGTTCCAGAGTTGGTAGCGTCAAAATGCAATTTTGATGTACATCATGCTCTTAAAACCTCATTTCGGAGCTTGTGCCTTGAAAGCCCTGATTTTGGCAGATCAAAATCAATGTTTTGAAGCACAATAAGGTTTCAAGAGGCAAGTCCCTATTCCGGAGCCTGTAGCATCAAAATTCCATTTTTATGCACATCATTCTCTTAGAAGCTCATTCCGGAGCTTGTACTTAGAAAGATCCAGATTTGGAGCGTCAAAATCAATGTTTGGAGGCACAACAAGGTTTCAAAATCTGATTTTGGTGCACATCGTGCTCTTAGAACCTAATTTCGAAGCTTGTGCCTTAAAAGCCCCGGTTTCGGAGCATCAAAATTAGTGTTTTGCGGCACAACAAGGTTTCAAGATGCAAGCCTCGATTTTAGAGCTAGTAGCATCAAAAGTCAATTTTGATGCAAATTGTGCTCTTAGAACAAGGTTTCAAGATGCAAGTCCTGATTCAGGAGCTGGTAGCATCAAAATTTGATTTTGACGCACATAGTGGTCTTACAACCTTGTTTTGATGCTTATGCTTATGTAATTTTGATGTACATCATGCTCTTAGAACCTCATTTCGGAACTTGTGCTCTTAGAACCTCATTTCAGAGCTTGTGCTCTTTAAACCTCCTTTCAAAGCTTGTGTCTCAAAAGCCAGTTTTGGAGTTTCAAAATCATTGTTTGCACAA